>NC_059293.1:1302500-1387500 GCF_017591435.1 Portunus trituberculatus
TGAAGAGAAGAAGGGTTAAAGGAAGTAGAAAATCCTGTAAAGCAAAATCACTTAAGAGGAGAGAGATTGTAGTTTGCAAGATCAAAAATTGGTTTGATAGAAAATAAAGATAAAAAATACTTAAACAAAAGACAGTTTATTGTAGATAGTACCTTGAATTCAACTCCTATTACTACCACCACTATCGCCACCACTGCTACCACTTCTACTACACATTTAAGACCATACTCAGAGACAATCCAGGACCGCACCTCCACTATTTCAAAATGCTCCTGTTTAAGTGACACAAGTTTTCAAGGGTGTTTCTATGCTTCTGATGACAAATGAACAAGATTACTACACAACTCACAGAAGAAACGCCTTCAGAAACCAAGCTTGTCATCTCTGTGTTCTTGGAAAATACTCGTGGTAAGAGAGTGGAGCGTTTTAGAATATGGGCCTTATTCTCACAACACTCACTTCATTTTTCCCTCCCTGACTTTCTACCTACTACTGGAGGAAGCGTCAGGGCACTCAGTAAACCAGCATCTAAAAGTGGCTACAGTCTGCCTTCCTTCTTTCCTGACAGTCACGCAGGCAGCCAGTCCCGACACAGACCACTACTCTTCCTGGGCGGCGGCAGAGAGAGACGGGAAGAGCGGGAATGATAGGACACAGGACGCAGGATACAGGAAACCCTCGCTCCACTGCCGTCCCTCCGTCCCTTCTCTTGTTACAAATTAATCCACTTTCCAGTAATGACGAGAGATCCTTTTCCAGGCAACGCGTCGTTCCACCAGTGGTATTTTTACTCGTTCAGTTTTCCGTGTCTTGTCAGATATTTCCAGAGCGTGTTTGGTGCTTCTCTTCCTGGCTGGCTGGCTGGCTGGTTGACTGAATGGCTGGCTCGCTGGTTGACTGGCTTTTCGTCTTACTAACTGGCTAGCTGGATGGATAGTTGACTGGCTGACAGGGTGAATGTATATCTAATTATTTGTCTACCTGCCTTACTGACTAAATGAATGTCTACCAGGCTGTCTGTCTGTCTGTTATTTTGTCAGTTTGTCAGGCTGGCTGGCTACTTGGCTAACTGACTTGATGGCTTCCCGATTGTCTGTCTGAGTGTCTGTAACTATCTGTCCGACTGATTTATTGAATTCCCATTTAACTATCTGTATATCTGACTGGCTGGCTGGCTACCTGATTTATTGACACACACACACACGCACAAACACAAACACACACACACACACACACACACACACACACACACACACACACACACACACACACACACACACACACACACACACACACACACACACACACACACACACACACACACACACACACACACACACACACACACACACACACTCTCTCTCTCTCTCTCTCTCTCTCTCTCTCTCTCTCTCTCTCTCTCTCTTCCCAGTAAGCAAGAACAACACACAAATCATAATTTCCCGAGGTTCCTACACAACGTCAGAGTAACAATCTTAGACACTGTGGCGTAGCAAAATAAAACACTTCAAGAACCACTACTTGACCACACAATCACCAATTCCACCCTTCTAGACCCTCCTGAACATTCTCCAGCAGTACCAGCCAGGTCATGGAACTGAAGGTATGCATCCTCGTCAACGCCACCTATAAAACTTGGCGTTGAGTCGTGGCGCTGGCGAGACAGAGGAAGCTGGATGTGGAGGAGCACCATAAACTACACCAGCCTGCCATTCCTCCCCTCCATGCCTCACTCACGCCTCGCCGGCCAGTGTTCCTGCTTGTGAATTCCAGCATTAGGGAAATTGCCACAGCGGAGGAGGCACAGCGGTCGGAGTCGTGTACATCAGACAGTTATTAGCTACATCGCAGTGTCTTGGGGCCTCGCTCGGCATTTGTAACCCAGCTGCCTCGTCTCCTGTCATCGTGCATCACTCGGAACATGGGCCACCCAGTGCTGTGCTGTGCGAGGCCGTGTTCTCGCGGTCATAAAGGCCAAGCAGAACAGACGGAAAGAGGGGTGAATTAATACACGAGGCGATGGGGTAATATTCTGAGGATATAATGAATGCGATATATTAATTGGTCTATTTTATGTGTTACAAACTGAGAATCCATACAAAAGGTGGTGAAATATTAACTTCTTCAGTACCAAGACATGTTTTCATTTCGTGGTTTTATACACCTTCAGAAACTTATGCGAGGTTTAGAAATAGTGAAGACCATGACCATTAATCTTCTGACCTCCATAGACCCTTATTGATGTCGATAAAACGGTCTAATCACACCCAAAACTCTGGTAAAAATACGTCCCTGTACTGAATAGGTACTGAATCCGACGAACTAGTGATATTCGAGGTATAAATAAGGTGATACATGAATTGGTCTACATCTGTGCAGGAAACTGAGAACAGAAAGAAAGGGACGTGAGGAAAAAGAAATGCACGCTGACTGTGTTGATATTCTGGAGATCATTGGTAGACCTATTAATTAATCCACACCCGGTGCAATCTAATTCAGTATCCAATTATTATGTTTAGTAAATGTGACACCTGGATACTTAATACATATCCAGAGATAGCCACATTCTGATGATAATTGCATGTAGGAGTTATCAAAAGGCTTACTTCTGCACTATACACTGATGGAAACAAGACGTAACTTCATCCAATGTTCAATTAATGTGGCTCCCAGAAATTCGATGTACCAGATATATTGACACTGTGGAGATTACTGGTCTTACATGTGTTAGAAGTGATACATGACTGGAAAGAATGGAGAGTAATGGGACAAAAATATAGAGGGACGAGCAAGAAAAGTGTTTAAAATGGTAATTGATGTAAAGGAAGGAAAATGCATAGTAAGAAAAAAAGAGTTAGGAAGATAGATTTTTTTTATGTAAGAAGGGAAAGCTGGCCAAGGACAACATAGAACGAAGAAAAGGTCCACTAAATTACCACTCTCCTTGCAGGTAAGAGAGAGTTAGCTGAAAGGATCTTGGTAGTAGGGAAAGAAACTATGACGAGCAGGTCCGAGAGAGTTAGATCCAATAAAAAGGAATTAATAATGTCTTGACAGTAGAGAAAGGAAATATGACGAGACCCAAGTTTAGCCAATGAGTAGTTAATGTGCCACTTTAAAAATTAATACATCAACATATGTAGTGATATTCTGACTACGAAATTGTTCCCTTATTAATTTATTACCTGGTTTGCTTTCTCATTTTTAACATCAGAAACACCTTAGAAAACCATCACTTACAAACCTGCAATCCAAGAAAATCATCCACTTAGGTATAGAAATAAAACAACCGCCATTTCAAACACCACAAATATACAAGAAAATCCTCATTGCAAGAACTAGAAATTAAGAAAACAATCCTCTAGATATGAAAAATGTGTAAAACAAGCTATCCTTTTAAAAATACAATAATAAGAACAACATACTTAACCCCTTCAATACCAGGACACATTTTTACCTTGAGATTTGTATAAGATCAGACCATTTTATTGACATTAGGAAGGGCCTATGGAGGTCAGACGATTAATGGCCCGGAACCTTCATTATTTTAGCCACGACATAAGTTTTGAAGCTGTATAAAATTGCCAGATAGTAATGAGAATGAATATGAAAACGCGTCATGGTACTGAAGAAATTAAGCAAGAAATACCATAAAAACTCTGGTAAAGAATATAAACACTTTTAGGAAGACGTCATTCTTTACATTCCTTCACAAACACGAGTAGAAATGAAACCAAACAAGTGAGAACCAACCATCTATCCATCCATCCATCCATTCGTCCGTTCAAGAGGTTCGTTAATATTTTAGTTTAGTTTTTTCTAAGACAATCACTCGCTCTCTCCCATCACTACACTAAAACACCATACCCATTACTACCTATCACCCCATTCATTACTCAACACAAGCTCACCCACTCCCATTCTCCTATTATTCCCATCCAACACTATCCACTATCCATTCATCCGGTTAGTGTTTCCCGTGAGGCGCCGCTAGCGAGTACCCGTATCCTGTATCCCGTTTTCTGTGTTCCGGTGTTTGCTTTATAGAGAGCAGGGGGAGCAGTGAGTGTGAGAGGGTCGCGTTACGTCTGTCATCGGCCAGCCATCGCGCGGCACTGCACCCATCTTTTTTAACGGCTTCCTATTCCAATTTAGAAGCTCGTGTGACTTTGGACCTGCACAGCCAGAGAGAGAGAGAGAGAGAGAGAGAGAGAGAGAGAGAGAGAGAGAGAGAGAGAGCTGTAGTTGCCTTTCATTGCGCCTTTTCCTTTTTAGATCTAGTTATTTTTATTTTTCTACCCATCTTCTTGTTTGTCCATTAATTTAGGTGTGTGTGTGTGTGTGTGTATTCTCGTATATTTCCTGTGGTACATGCAAATTCGCCACATAATGCTACAATGAACACACACACACACACACACACACACACACACACACACACACGCACGCACGCACGCACGCACGCACGCACACACACACACACACACACACACACACACACACACACACACACACACACACACATTATTATCTTGCTTTACCAATGGTTCTGTAATGTATTTCTGCTACAAAAAATAATGGTTCTGTAATTCCTTTATAAGATTTAAAAGGATATTTTTTCCTAATTTGTGTCACTTGAGAGAATGATACTGTATAATGTATTCATAATATTTCTTTATATACGAGTATGTATCTATTTCTTTTCCATTATTACATACACAAGTCACCTATCTTGGCAAAACGTTCCTATACTCGAAACTCCACTTGTGATTTCCATAAGGGAAGTCAAATGCATACAATCTGCCTGTCTTTTGAGTTTGCAATACCTAATTAGTTTGGTGCGATGGTTATCAACATGAAGGATACGCTGACACAGACATATACATTTATAATATAAATAACTTTGATATAACGTCAATTTCGAGTTACAATTCGATATCCTTATAGCTGGAAGAAAAAGAGATCCTTATAGCTGGACAGAGACACAGACACAGATCCACACACACACACACACACACACACACACACACACACACACACACACACACACACACACACACACACACACACACACACACACACACACACACACACACACACACACACACACACACACACACACACACACACACACACACACACGCGTACAGTTGTCAGATGAAGACATGAATGAATATATCTATACAAACAAATGTATACATATTAGATACATAATTGGTAAGCAAATACTAAAAAAAAAAAAAAAAAAACTAAACTGAAATCCCCGTAAAGAAAATGACCACTGCAAAGACAACAACGAGCTCAGATCCTGTACACTACCTCAGGTCAATTCAGAAACGCTTTGCTCTCTCACCACGACTATTTTCCAAGGTCACAGAGATGATAAGCGGGGTTTTCAAGAGTGTTTCTGCAGTTAATAATATAGAATTTTGTCACTCTGCCTCTGGAACCGTGAAAACACTTAAAAAAAACGTCATGCAAATTTAGATAGTGGAGGTGAAGCACAGAAGAGTTTGAGAATACGAGCGTTCAATACAAACCCGATCAGCAAACGCTCAATATCTAAAAACAATCCAAGGTAAAGAAAGTAATGGGTGCGTCAGGACAATCACCAGTTCAAACTCTATTCCTGCCATTACCTCTCACGCAAGTCCAGTTGGCGAAGAGAACACAGACTGCAACAAGTGAAGATTACAGGAGGGACGCGCCGAGAGACTGGCTCGTGTTCTGAAATACTCGTACTTCGCTCTCTCACCATCCCCGCTTTCCAAAGGTTCTAGTTAAAGATACTAGTGTTACGAGTATTTTTGTGGTTCTTATGATGAGAAGATTTCTAGTTTATGGAAAAGGGAAACTGTCTTGAAAACCCGGTTAGTTGTTTTTGTGGCCTTGCAAAATTGTCGTAGTGAGAGGGGCAGGCGTTTCTGAATACGAGCATGGCGAGTGCGTCAGTGAAATAGGAACGCTGACTTGGAGGGAAACATTCAAGAAATTTTCATGCTCAGATAGTAAAGCAGTTTTCTTTCTTTCCCTCGTCCTTGAAAGGCTTAAGATTCTGAGGGAGTCTTTCCAGTAAATCTTGAGAGTAAGTATTTTGTTCTTTGCTGAAGCAGACTTTACCTTCCCATTTCACCCTTTCAATGCGACACGTGGTAATTTACAGCACCAAACACAAAATCTAATAAAACACGACCAAAAATAGATAAACAATACAAGTTTTCATTATATGTCAGTATAATAACTAGAATTGACTGTAGAATGCTAAAAAAAGAAGTCTCATAGTGCATTGTGCTTCGGGAACCTCGAGTCACACAGCGGCAAGGCAATTAACCCTTTAGTCCTATAAGACCATATAGTAAACACAAAGAATATGAAAACCCGTCATGGTACTGAAGAGATTAAGTGCTATGATGAATGCAATGAAAACACCGCCTCTAGCGTCTTCAACAGCGGCAGCACAGTGCAAGACGCCGCTTCAGTTTATGGGCAAAAGTATCAAACACACCTGCACTGCTCCTCCATTACTTTTACAAGCCTCTAGTTGAATTTACGTGATCTTTTAATGGTGATAGAGTAACAATAGTATTTCTACCTTATTAACCTCTTCAGTATACCATAACGCGTTTTCATATTCATTCTTCACAACTTCAGAAACAAATATGAGGAATAAAATAGTGAAGAATCCGGCTATTAATCTTCTGACCTCCATAAACCCTTCCTAATGTAAAAAAAATCGTCTAATCACTCCCAAACTCGAGGTAAAAATGCATCCCAGTACTGAAGGGTGTTAAGAGTATTATTTTCTCCGACTATCCAATTTCTTACTAGACATACACCTTCACTTAACCCCTTCAATACTGGGACACATTTGTTACCTTGAGATTTGTGCACGATTAGACCATTTTATTGACATTAGGAAGGGTCCATGGAGGTCAAAAGATTAAGAGTCTTCACTATCCTAATCCCTAATCTGTATAAAATCACCAAACTGTAAGCAGAATGAATATATAAACGCGTCGTAGTACTCAAGGGGTTAACATCCTCAGCGATAGCACTTCTCAGGCAAGCATTATGAAAGCGCACAATAATACTGGATAGGATTGTGATTAAGGAGCAAGCGAGTGGGCGAGGCAAGGACATGATAACGGTAACATTGCGCAGATTAGGATAGAATTAAGAATGAAGTCATAAGAGGCACAACTAAGGTAATAAAATGTGAATACGAAGGTGCAAGAGGAGCGGTTGAGATGGTTTGGACATGTTGTGAGGAGAGAGGACAGGAATGGGGAGAGGTAGATGATGGACATGGAAGTGGACGGCAGGAGGAAGAGAGGAAGACCCAGGATGAGATGGAAGGACTGTGTTGTGGCTGAGAGTAGGGAGAAGAACCTGGAGCTCGAAGTGGCGGACGACAGACCTGCATGGAGGAGACTCAAGAACAGCGACCACGTATAGAAATAATGATAATGCTAATAATGCTGCAGAAGAAGAAAAGCGCAGATTAGGATTATATATTCAAGGTAAGATAGCGAAAGTTTGGATTAGGATAGGATTGCGTATACAGGATTAGAATATAATAGAGAGGATTGGGATTGAGATAAGATTATATACATTAGGATTTAAGACAGATTGTGTAGACTAAGGTTGTTATTTTTCCCTAACACTGAACAAAGATATCCTTCTCGAGTGTACATTTCTACTGGTAATGCAGTCACCGCCCCTGTATGAAGACCTGACGACCACAGTTAAAAAAATATTACACTCTTCGTACTGCTTCAGTTGTTTACTTGCAGCTAGCAAAACATACAAGCCACGCACACACACAAAAATAATAAAGAAAGAAAGAAAATAATAAATGAATGAATAAATAAAATAAAAGACTCTCTCTCTCTCTCTCTCTCTCTCTCTCTCTCTCTCTCTCTCTCTCTCTCTCTCTCTCTCTCTCTCTCTCTCTCTCTCTCTCTTTCTATTTAATAATTTCTGGTACTCATTTCACAGTAAGGATCAAAGACAACACGTTTTATCACTTCTCTCATCACATTTGTCAGTATTTCTCTTCCCCAGTACTGATAATTTTAATATTTTTCTTCCACTGGTACTCTTGCGAATGTTTCTCAATTTAACTCCATGCATTATCCTCCCTTGGGCGTCTCTGTAAGCTTCAATGCAGCCTCACATGTTCGTTCTTTTCCTCGTACTTTTACGGGTGTTATGCTGCCCAAAGGCAATGACGGAATGAGTAGTGAACGAATAAGAAGTATTTTCCTCATATTTTGATCTTTCCACTGCCATGGTTATTCTTTTTATCGTTCAGAGTTGTATGAATTATCGCTCACACGTGTTTGCAGAAGTATACAGAGAGAATGCATTATAATTCACTTTTCTTGGATGCGGGACTACTATGAAGAACGCATGTGAATAGTTGAATACCTGAGAAAAATTGCAGTAGATCATGTTAGCACTGTGAAAAGTCTGCTTGAACATGAAGAGGAAAGAGAAGTGGATAATAATTTGTCCTTGCCTGCAGAATTATTAAACCTGCTAGTAAAGTATAACTGTAGGCAAAAGTGTTGATGATAATAGCACTATGATGAATACTTTACATGAATATACAAAGAAGTAAGAGACAATAAAAGGTTAGTTTTGATTTTTCTAGATTAGAGAATGATGTAAAAGACTTAAAAAATGCCTACGTAACTGAAGACGCCCATTACTGGCGCAGGCAATTTTATTTAGTGGTACCCATATTAGGGCCCATATCACCACTCAAGCGCATATTTGGTGTAACCACGTAGAGCCTGAGTATCATGGTGACATGTAGGTAACTTTAAACCACTCGACATATGGCATACCTTTAAAGCGGTATGTGGTGGGATTCGAACCAACGAGTGGACATCTGCCCCATCCCACGCTCACCACCTTATCTACTACTCCACGTGGGAAAAAAAAAAAAGAATATCTTATTGAGAAACGGGAAAAATAAGAAAGCAGAAAAAAAGGAGACAAAATTCGTTAAGAGAATAGTCTATACATTTTGCTAGAAATATGCGAAAGAAGTTAGATGGATATAAATGTGTAAATCTTTGATAAATAGAACAATTGTAACTGAGATACTGCAAAACAGCATCAATCTCACAAAACAACGAGATGTGAAGAAAGAAAAAAGAAAAACATGAAACTAACATTATCTTATCTTTCTGGCAACGGGAAGGGAGTTGAAAAGCCAGGCAAATATTGGGTTTCCTCTTACTAATGAGACAATTACAACGAACAGGAGTGAAAAAAGATGATATAAACAAGTGAAGCGTCGACAAATACCATGAAACTAGTATAAATTTAATTTAAAACGCAAAGAAACTTAAAATACCATGTAAATTATGAGTTTCTTTTTACGAATGAAGCAACTATAATGATCTGAGAGTGTAGTGTACAGAGAATAATACAAGCGATAAAACAAAGTAATGCTTAGCCAGTGATTAAGAAAACAAGCATTATTTTTTGTCAACAGCAGAGGCAGGGCAAAGATACACAGTAAATACAATAACCTTATCCCTGGAACCATTACATTATCAAGGTAAGGAGTGAAAATGTAAGAATAATGATAAAATAAAGAAAAACAAAGTAATGCTCAGCCAATGACTAAGAAAAGAACATTAACCCCTTCAGTACCATGACGCGGTTTCATATTGATTCTGATTATTATTTGGTGAATTTATAACAGCTTCAGAAACTTATGTAGGGGGATTTAAATATTGAAGACTGTGGCCATTAATATTCTGACCTCCATAGACCATTCTGATGTCAATAAAATGGTCTAAAATAGTCTAAAGATATTCATTCTGCTTACTATTTGGTGGTTTTATAAAGCTTCAGAAACTTATGCAGGGCGATTAAAATAGTGAAGACAGTGGCAATAAATCTTCTGACCTCCATAGACCATTCTGATGTCATGAAAATGGTCTTATCGTACACAAACCTCAAGGTAAATATGTGTCCCAGTATTGAAGGGATTAATCTTTTTCAGCCGAAGCCGAAGACACAAAGTGAATACCGGATCCTTGCCCAGGAAACCTTTACAATATCAAGGTAAGGAGTTGATAAAGAAAGCTCATATTCACAAAACAAAGCGATGCGGAAAAATGCAGGAAATTCATGAAAGTTTCCTTCTGGTGCCACACGTCCTCCGGGATTCAATCTTTGGTATTGACAAGACCACGAGATGCGACTTTGTGGTGACAGGGATTATTGAGAGAGAGAGAGAGAGAGAGAGAGAGAGAGAGAGAGAGAGAGAGAGAGAGAGAGAGAGAGAGAGAGAGAGAGAGAGAGAGAGAGAGAGAGAGAGAGAGAGAGAGAGAGAGAGAGAGAGAGAGAGAGAGAGAGAGAGAGAGAGAGAGAGAGAGAATCCGAAGAACAATGAATCCGAAGAACTATTAATATAAGAGGTGCCTAAGTCAAGACATTTGTCCAAGCTTTTGATTAATTCTATTTAATCTTTTATGGAGACCGCAATTCCAGTGGACCTTTTTTATTTATTTATTATTTTTTTTGCCTTTAGCAGTTATCCCTGTTACATAAAAAAAAATCGTTATTCTGTACTTCTATTAGTGATTTATGTATGAAAAAAGAAAACGGGATAGGTGAAGAACAAACTAAGATAGATTAAAACGGGATTGACACAAAACAAATTGAATAGAGTGTGTGTGTGTGTGTGTGTGTGTGTGTGTGTGTGTGTGTGTGTGTGTGTGTGTGTGTGTGTGTGTGTGTGTGTGTGTGTGTGTGTGTGTGTGTGTGTGTGTGTGTGTGTGTGTGTGTGTGTGTGTGTGTGTGTGTGTGTGTGTGTGTGTGTGTGTGTGTGTGTGTGTGTGTGTGTGTCAACAAGGTACACGGAAAACCCTCCCCAGGCATAGGCAATAATCTTCTGCAAAGTGATCTCGGAATGATATGAGATTCTCCTTGGCTTACTCCTGTTCGTGGCGCTCAGGTCAACAACGCTCGGAGGTTCGCACACACATACATACATACACACATACATCGAGCAACATAGCCAATACTTTTTTAACACGAGTGGCGGCATTCAACCTGAGCGCCGGACTTGCAAAACAGGCCAGCAATTAGAAGCCGTGGAGCGATACCCGTTACTATTGATTTCTTTTAATGACTTGCCGACAAATTGTTCCGCAGTTTTGAAGCAAGTGTTTTTACGGGCTGCAAATGGCGGTATTGATGCAGGCTGTTGTCAATGGAAAGAAATACCAATACCGTGAGTCTTTTTTTTACTTTACTTTGATGTGAAAACAATGAAGTATAATGTTAGTGTAGTGGAGATAGCGCCTCCACTTCACAAGCCTCGGTGTATGAGAGAGATGAGCAAATGCATGAGCTGTGTGGTATTCTCAGTCTTTCATTTCTTCGACTGCTAAACTCTATAACATTCTGCCTGCTTTTGTATTTTCTTCTGCCTTTGATGTGAACTGTACTGACATATCTAGTCGGCCTTTCCTTTGTTTCATTGCAGTATGCCACACCTTCTCTTGCATGAAAATAAGCTTCCTTGTCTACTACCTTTTCGTTCCCAATCACAGCCGACCAGCACAAACTCAAAAATCAATATTGTGACTGGTTTCACCATTAAACCTTTCAGTATCATGACGCTTTTCTACCTTGAATGTTGGGTGTGATTGGACGATTTTATTGACATTAGGAAGTGTTTATGGAGATCAGAAGATTAATGGCGTGAGTCTTCACTATTTGAACCCTCACTTAAGTCTCTGAAGCAGTATAAAATCAACTTACAGTAAGCAGAATGAATGTGGAAACGTGTCATGGTACTGGAGAGGTTAACACACTCACAGCTTTAAATAAATGATACCGTCCTGTGTTAGATAATGATAGAATAGCGGATATAATTGTATTTGGTAAGTAACCGGATTTATACACACTTGATAACGGACTCTATATACATCATTTCATCCTCTAATGTCGTCTAAATTACAATTAATCTAATTGAATAATATACAATTGTGTTGGACGTGTAACTAGATCTATATTCCTTTGATAATGAAGAGTATCATAATTTGATAATGTTCTCTAATGACACAAATTGCTATTAAATCGATGCCGTGAATCTGAAAGAGTTAAAACGTTTTTATGATGATATTTAGAAGCATCAACAATGTTATTATAATTTCATCTAATGCCACACACCACATCCGTCTCAGCGCGGCCAATGAAGATGGTCGTGATATATAAAGGCTAAAATGTTCTTATAATGATAATTGAAAATATGAGAATCCGTATAAAAACTTCCTTATCAACATAATTTCCACATACAACTTCTCTTTCAGCGCAGTCCCAAGAGGAAGGTAGTGGTATTAACCCCCTTCACTACCATGACACATCTTCATATTCATTCCGCTTACCATTTGGTGGTTTTATACAGCTTCAAACATATGCGGAAATCAAAACAATGAAGACTCTGGCCATTAATCTTGTGACCTCCATAGACCCTTCCTAATGCAGATAAAATCGTCTAATCAAATAAAAACTAATGGCAAAAATGTGTCCCAGTACTGAAGGGGTAAAAAAGTTGTGTAGTACATGTAGATATATCTTTAGGCATGGTTGTATAGCCGGAACGTCAAAAAATATATTCCTTTGCATCAGCTCTTATTTCCCTACCACTCATTCCACACATAAGTATTAAAAAGGTCAACCCATTGAGTACCATGACGCATTTCCATATTCATTCTGTTTACTATTTGGTGACTTTATACAGCTTCAGAACTTTATGTGGGGGGATTAGAATAGTGAAGACTGTGACCATTAATCTTCTGACCTCCATAGATCCTTCCTAATGTCAATAAAATGGTCTAACTCTAAACGTACACAAATGTCAAGGTAAAAATGTACCACAGTATTGAAAAGGTTGATACCATTCTTGTAATTGTATTTGCAAACGCGACACATTCTGTACCATAACCCCATCATTACAAGCAAGTTCCACGCACCACGTCCCTGTCAGCACAACGAGCCCAGACAGGAAGGTCGTGTAAGGTCCAAAACCCTGAACATAAACTTAACACATACAGAAAAATATATATAAAAAAAGAGAGAACCCCAAACTTTTCGACCAATACCCGCTGGCCATTCTTTAGGTGGCGGCGCGTCCCTCGACCACCTGTCTGACGGAGCAGTTACCCAGACAGACGGTTCCACTCAAGTTTTCCCCTCTGCCAGACTTCCCCGGGTTCAGGAAACGTAAAATTCCTTCCCGGCAGAGTTTACAGTCCGACTCAACTTGGCGGTGCTCGGCTCACAGGGCGCGTCTCATATTTCGTGATGCGATAGTTCAGAGTTTATTGACCGCAGCGCCTCTCTTACGCAACGGGGATCCAGGAGGCAGACACAGACACACAAATTTCCAGGGGAGTCACGGTGCGGCAGGAGTTTAATTGGGTTATTTCATGTGTCTGTGATATTGTTGTGTGATTTAGCTCCGTATTTTGAAGCGTTTTGCTGTCTCACCATACTACCTTCCAAGGGCTCCAGTTGAATATACTAGTGTTTTTAAGGTTTTTTTTTTTTTTTTTTTTAGTTCTGCTGGTGATAAAATGGTAAGGCTTCTAGTTCATTAAAAGGAGACTGTCTTTGAAAACCGGTTAGTTGTCTCTATGTACTCTGAAACGTTTTGCTGTCTCACCATCCAAAGGCTCTAGTTGAAAATACTCGTGTTTTTAAGGATATTTTTTATGGTTCTGGTGATAGAATGGTAAGGTTTATAGTTCATTAAAAGGATAAACTGTCTTGAACACCAGCTAGTTGTCTCTGTTTATTGTGAAGCGCTTTACTCTCTCACCATTAATATATTCCAAAGGCTCCACCTGAAGATAGTTGTGTTTTTAAGGGTATTCTTATGGTTCTGGTGATAAGGTGACAAGATTTCTAGTTCATTATAAGAAGAAACTGTCTTGAAAATCCGGCTAGTTGTCTCAGTGCATTGTGAAGCACTTTGCTCTCTCACCATTACTACTGATGCTTTCCAAAGGCTCCAGTTGAAGATAGTTGTGTTTTTACGGCTATTTTTATGGTTCTGGTGATGGAGTGACAAGATTTCTAGTTCATTATAAGAAGAAACTGTCTTTGAAAATCCGGCTAGTTGTCTCTGTGTCCTTGGAAAATTGTCGTAGTGGAAGGGAAAGTTAGTTGTTTCTTTCGTGTGTTTCTCTCTAGTTACTTCGTGAGTGTGTGGTGATGAGGATTCTGGTTTGGTTATTTCGTACGTGCTTGTTCAGTTTACTTCATCTGTTACTTCATACGTGTGCTGTGTGCATTGTAGACATATATCTTATTATTCATGCGTGTTTAACCCCTACCGTACATTTTTACCGGGGTTTTGGCTACGCTAATACCATTTCATTGACATTACCAAGGCTATATGGAGGTCACAAGATTAATGGTCACAGTCTTTACTATATCAATCCCCACATAAGTTTCTGAAGCTATATGAAATCCCTAAATAGTCACCAGAATGAATATGGAAGCGCGTCATGGTACTGAAGGGGTTAATTCATTTCGTGTTACTGTGTGTGTGTGTGTGTGTGTGTGTGTGTGTGTGTGTGTGTGTGTGTGTGTGTGTGTGTGTGTGTGTGTGTGTGTGTGATATTAAACCACTCGATCAAGTCTCTCTCTCTCTCTCTCTCTCTCTCTCTCTCTCTCTCTCTCTCTCTCTCTCTCTCTCTCTCTCTCTCTCTCTCTCTCTCTCTCTCTCTCTCTCTCTCTCTCTCTCTCTCTCTCTCTTTTTTTTTTTTTTTTTATTTAAACATAATTTATACAGAAGAACATGTACCCAAAGGCGCACTGTCGTGTGCTACCTATTCTAAGGGTACTACAATCTATTTCTCTACAATATTTACAAGACTTAAAAATAGAAAATATACAAGATGGTCAGCATGTAAATGGAGCACTGTTCTTTTCACTTCACTAGCACTATTCACGCACTGCACTACACTGAGTGTCACGTCACAAAGAGTGTCAGAGGAGTTGGCAGTGTCTGTCTCCACTTATGTGCCATCAGTTTGACACTGTGTGTGTTCATCTCCTGGACGTGAGGCACCGCGGCCGTGAACAAGTTCCACATCCTGGAGACGCGTCCTGCGAAGGTGCGTTGATGCTGACACCCGTGGGATCGCGGCACCTCTACGGCGTCACCACCATTGAGCACCGTTCTCGTGCTCCGTGCGGTGACTCTCAGAGGATGACGCAGCCCTGCCAGATGTGGCACTCTTTGCACCTGTGCCTTATGGAACACTACGATTGCCGCCACATCTCTGCGGTGTTCCAGTGAATCAAGGGACGCTCAGGCTCTGGGTGAGGTGGTATTGCAGCATCTACTAGCCGTATGGCGCGGCGTTGGATGCTGTCCAGTCTCCTTCTGTGTGTGGCGGCACAGGACATCCAGGAGAGAGCTGCGTACTCAAGGTGGGGCCGCACCTGTGCCTTGTACAGCAGCAGTCTCCCTTCCTGTCGAGGAAACTGGCGATCCTTCTGAGAGCGGAGATCCTGTGAGAGGCTTTCTTGGCAATGGATTTGACATGGCTGTCAAACCTCAGCCCTCGATCCACCTCCACTCCAAGTATCTTGACGTCATCTTGGAGTGGGAGCAGCAGCGCCAAAGACAACTTTCCTGCCATTGCTGCCATGGCGGCTGGGGACCGAGAGACAACCATTGCCTGTGTCTTCTCCGGCGCGAATGTCACTTGCCAGCGAGCACCCCACTCCTCTATCACTCGTAGCTGCTGATTGATGGCCTCAGCAGCCCGCCCACTGTCCTGGCGTGGATAGGTATAGGAGAGGGTGCAGTCATCAGCATAGGCCTTGACTCCTGGCAGTAGCTGGAGAAGATCATCCACGTAGATATTCCACAGGAGTGGGCCAAGAATTGAACCCTGTGGCACTGATGCCTCCACAGGCAGGGACTCAGATGTTTGCCCGTTGACAACCACCTTGAGGCTTCTGTCCTGCAGGTAATTTCCCAGGAGTCGTAGCAAGCCACCCTGGATGCCTTTAGCACGAAGCTTTTCCAGTAATCCGTTGTGCCATACTTTATCAAAAGCTCCAGCTATGTCCAAAGCAACCACTATAGTGTCCTTGCCGTCGTCGAGGGCGTCCTGCCACTGCCTGGTGAGAAGCATCATTAGGTCGGAGGTTGACCTTCCAGGTCTGAACCCAAACTGTTGGTCTGAGAGGAGGGCATTGTCCTTGAGATGGCTACACACCACCTCTGCCACGACCCTCTCAAACACTTTACCCACCACTGACAACAGGGATATGGGTCTGTAGTTTTTTGGGTCCGTCCTGGAGCTTTTTGTGTGCAGGAACTACTCGAGCCTCCTTCCACACTGAAGGCCAGACGTTTTCCCGTACACAAGTTGTGAAGACTTGGGTGAGAGGGGCAGCCAGTTCCTGGGAGCATCGCTTCAGCAGGTGCGGGCTGATGTCATCAGGGCCGGTAGCTTTCTGTGTGTCCAGCCCCCGCAATAATCGCTTCACCTGCTGATGCGTCACCTCCACCATGGTGACAGTCTTCTCACATTGCTGGACCAGCTGAGGCGGTGGCTGCTGTGGATTCCCCACCTTCATTTTTCCAGCAAACAAGGAAGCCAGCAACTGTGCCCTCTCCTTACTCTCTCTCTCTCTCTCTCTCTCTCTCTCTCTCTCTCTCTCTCTCTCTCTCTCTCTCTCTCTCTCTCTCTCTCTCTCTCTCTCTCTCTCTCTCTCTCTCTCTCTCTCTCTCTCTCTCTCTCTCTCTCTCTCTCTCTCTCTCTCTCTCTCTCTCTCTCTCTCTCTCTCTCTCTCTCTCTCTCTCTCTCTCTCTCTCTCTCTCTCTCTCTCTCTCTCTCTCTCTCTCTCTCTCTCTCTCTCTCTCTCTCTCTCTCTCTCTCTCTCTCTCTCTCTCTCTCTCTCTCTCTCTCTCTCTCTCTCTCTCTCTCTCTCTCTCTCTCTCTCTCTCTATCACTCTCCACATTTCCTTCTTCACGCACCAGCACACCACCTCTACACTCCTCTTCCGCCAACACACATCACATCGCCTCCCACTACGCTCTCCGTCACTCTCACACACCGCCACGCCGCTCCTGTCACTACCCAAAGAGCGACACGGGTTCCGGGACGTGTGAATCACAGCGGCAGCTCCTGAGACTTGTAGCGGCGTGTCAACTTTAGCAGAGTCTCGCCCCTCGCTAATTAATCACCCCGCTTGGAAGTGTTTGTGTGGCGGCCCGGGAAGGGAGTGAGACGGGGTATTTGTGAGTAAATCTTTGCTTGTTCATGTTAACCTCTTCAGTGCTGGAACGCATTTTTGTCATGATTTTTTGGTGTGATTGGACGTTTTCATTAGGATGAGTCTATGGAGATTAGAAGATTAATGGTCAGAATCTTCACTATTTCAAGTATATAAGTTTCTGATGCTGCATAAAATCACAAAATAGTAAGCAGAAGGAATATTAAATGCGCCATGGTACTGAAGGGATTAAAGCTTAGTTCTACGTATTTGAGGAGGATAAAGGGAAACAAGTGAAGAACATTAACGCTTTTTGTGTTTAACCTCTGCACTACAGGGATGGATTTTTACCTTGAGCTTTAGAAATTAGACGATTTTATTTACATTAGGAAAGGTCTAAGGAAATCAGAAAATTAATTGCCAGTCTTCACTATTTTAATCCCTACACAAGTTTTTGAAGCTGTATAAAATCACCAAATAGTAAGAATAAATATTAAAACGCACCGTGGTACTGAAGAGATTAAAGCTTGATACTGCCTATTTATGCAGGATAAAGATTAGGCACAAATGATCAACATAACGTGAAATTATGAAAGAACGGAAAGGACAATAGATAACAAACGGAATGTCTTACTCAACACTTCTCTCTCGTGGTTAAAGGTGCATGCCACTCACCAAAGGGCGACACAGAAACACAGGTGAAGACTAAAAGGAAATTCTTATTACATTTATCATCTCAAACTATAATATCACCATGTCTTTGTTATCTCATTTTCAACAGTTTTACGCAGCAATGCATGTCATTCACCTGAGAGTCTGTAAATTAATGTTTGTTCTCCGTTTTCCCCATTCCCTTATTCTCGCAGATTTCCTTACTTTGGGCCAAGACTGGAGCATGTAACTTAGCTCTCCCGCTGCACATTCCCCTTCCTCATTCCATTCTTACCCCTCTGCCCTACATTCCTCATACAACTCTGAACACTACCCCTCCCCATCTCTTCTCCAAAATGTACTCTATTTTTATCCTACAGAAATTATATTCCTCATTTTAAGAACACAAAGAAAACGCAATTGAGGAGGATTTAGCAGAACACCTATTACATGACAAACCTTTAATCTCGTGGTTCAAGATGCTTTCCAACTATCAAATAAGTGAAGAAATAGGAATGAAGAAGAAATGAATGTAAAAATTGGCCAAAGTGAAAGATATTAATGATACTTATTCACTGACTTCTTGAACAATCTGACTGTTTGACACACTTAACCCCTTCAGTACCATGACTCGTTTTCATATTCATTCTGATTACTATTTCGTGATTTTATACACCTTCAGAAATTCATGTGTGGGGATTAGAGTAGTGAAAGAAACTGTCCATCAATCTTCTGATCTCCATAGACTCTTTCTAATGTAAATAAAATCGTGGACAAATCTCAAAGTAAAAGTGTGTCCCAGTATTGAAGGTGTTAATTCTACATCTAAAATAAATATGTCACAGTGAGAAAGTGACGTATTGGTTCATAAAGACAATAATCTTAAACAACTCAATACTGGGACAGAATTTTACATTGCGATTTGTATACGATTAGACCATTTTATTGACATCAGGAAGGTCTATGGAGGTCAGAAGACTAATGGCCATACTCTTTACTATTCAAATCCCCCACATAAGTTTCTGAAGCTGTATAAATCACCAAATAATAAACAAAATGAATATGGAAAAGCATCATAATACTCTAGGGGTTAAACACTTCACCGCCTTACCTTTAACAAGTTCAACTCGACCTAGTTCAAGTTATAAAGGTCTTTAAAGGCATTTTCATGAATCCAGTGATAGATTACCAAATATTCTACATAACCAATAGGAAACACGCCAATGAAAACCAGACATACCGTTCCTTTGAAAACTGTGATGAGAGAATAACCTTGAAGAATGTTAGGACAAAGGAAGAGAGCACGATAGAACATTAGGGAGGGAAAGGATGAAAGGGAGAATAAGGAAATGAGACACTACTCTTCTGCACGTATTTTGAAACCTAACCTATCATGCTGAACGTCAAATGCACGTGTTGGGAAAAAAAAGGCGGTAATAAGGAGGAAGGAGAGAGAGAGAGAGAGAGAGAGAGAGAGAGAGAGAGAGAGAGAGAGAGAGAGAGAGAGAGAGAGAGAGAGAGAGAGAGAGAGAGAGAGAGAGAGAGAGAGAGAGAGAGAGAGAGAAACAAAGAAACAAAGTAAACGAATACAATAACACACACACACACACACACACACACACACACACACACACACACACACACACACACACACACACACACACACACACACACACACACACACACGAAGTATCAACAATATAATGCTCTGACTTAGGAAAGAACTTTGAAATCCAACGCCAATAAGTTTGCGAAGAGCGACATGTGAAGGGAAGAGAAGCGAGGAAAAGAGAAAGGAGGAGAGGAGAGGAACAGTCAGTGTGAGCGTCGGGAGAGGAGAGGAGGGCGAAGAAGTTGGAGGAAAACGCACAGAAAGAGGACCAATGCAGAGAGAGAGAGAGAGAGAGAGAGAGAGAGAGAGAGAGAGAGAGAGAGAGAGAGAGAGAGAGAGAGAGAGAGAGAGTACATTCGAAACACTTAACTGCAAAAAAAAAAAAAAAACTACAACAAATCTAAACAAAATAACCCAAACGAAAATTAAAAGAAAAAGAAACGAAGAAAAGAAACAACAAAAATCTTCACTGAGAGGACAGACAGACAGACAGAGGCACACAATTGGAAACACTTAATTACAAAAGAAAACTACAACAAATCTAAACAAAATAAACCAAGCGAAAAAAAGAAGAGAAAAAGAAAATCCCAACAAAAACCTTTACTGAGAGGAGTCAAACGGCAAAGGCAGACAGAGGCACACAGAACACAACGCAATGAATGAACACGAGGCAAATGAGGGAAGAGGAGAAAAGGAAAATTGTTAGATACGTCGAGAGGGAAGAATGGGACGAGAGGGATGAGGAGGCGGCTCGGTTTATAGGGCCAGCAATCACCCAGATTACAGTTATTAACCAGGGGCGAGGCAGAGGGGCGAGGGGAGGCAGGGCGAGGCACGGAGGGGAGAGGGGTGAGGCAGGGCGAGGCATAGGGTGGCAGGGCGCAGGCAGATAGGACGAGGGGAGGCTGAAAGAGGGGAAACTACGAAGGGGATAGGCTGGGAAGAGTTTGAGCGAGCGGATGCTGTAGGAAAGTAGTGAAGGGAGTGGAGCAGGGGTAGACTGTCTCAATACGTGTTCTTTTTGCTATAAATTTAGTGAGGTTATTGTGCATAGAAAGAAAATGAGAGAATTCATGTTGTGATTAATTGCTAACTTGATTTTTGAGTGATGCTGAAGAAAAATAGTTGCTGTATAAGGCTGTCTGACGTGTTCTTTTAGAGAGAATCCATGTTGTGATTAATTGTTAACATGATTTTTGAGTGATGCTGGAGAAAAATAGTGAAGCGAAGAATGAAAGGCTGTATCGAAAGCTGTCTGAATACGTGTTCTTTTGCTTGAGAGAATCCATGTTGTGATTAATTGTTAACATGATTTTTGAGTGATGCTGGAGAAAAATAGTGAAGGGAGGAATGGAAGGGCTGTATGGAAACGTGTTTTTCGGGGGGTTAAGAATTTATTGAGGTTAAATATTACTGTATGTGGAGAGGAAATGAAAGAATCCATGTTCTTGATTCACTGATTGACGATTTTATGAGACAATTTTTGAGTGATGTTGCAGGAAAGTAGCGAAGGGAAGAGTGAGAGGCTGTATGGAAACGTGTTTTTTCTGATAGGAATTTAGCGAAGTTAATATCAATGTGCATAGAAAGAAAATGAGAGAATCCATGTTGTGATTAATTGCTAACCTGATTTTTGAGTGATGCTGGAGAAAAATAGTGAAGACAGCAGTGGAAGGATGTGTGGAAACGTGTTCTTTCTGATAGGAAGTTAGTGAAGTTAATATTACCGTACGTGAAGAACAAATGAGAGAATTAATGCCCTTGATTCACTGATTGACGAGTTTGAGTGACAATTTTTAGGTGATGCTGCAGAAATGTTATGAATAGTGTGTGTTTTTTTTTTTTGCTAAGAATTTATTGAGTTTATTATTAATGTACTTAGAGG
Organism: Portunus trituberculatus; assembly: GCF_017591435.1. Lineage (NCBI taxonomy): Eukaryota > Metazoa > Arthropoda > Malacostraca > Decapoda > Portunidae > Portunus > Portunus trituberculatus. The sequence goes on from NC_059293.1 coordinate 1,323,927, forward strand.
ATATAATAAAATTCCTGTTCTTGATTAATTAACTGACGACCTTTTAGAGACAATTTTTGAGTGATGCTGCAGAAAATTAGTAAAGGGAAGAGTGGAAGGCTGTATGGAAACGTAGTGAGAAAGACATCTTGTAAGAATATGTTAGTACTTAAAACTGACGATGAGAGAAAGGTTATGTGCTTACTTGACTCCGAGTAACCTTATTCATGAGATGTTATAGAGAAGCACTGGTGGAGAGAAGAGTGGAAAAGTGTATAGAAATGTGTTTTTGAGAGGAATCCAGTGAGAATCCATGTGCATTTGAATATGGGAACACAGACACAGAGACAAGATAACTGACTAACGGCTTGACTTTCTCTCTTTGTGTCATGCTTCTGAAAAATAGAGAAATGAGTGGAAGGTAGATGGAAAGCGGAACATATTTAAGAGTGTCATTTTGTGAAGTTGATGTTGTTGCATTTAAAGAAGGCAATGTTAAGTGACCATCCTGATTAACTGAATAATTTGGTTTGAGCAAGTACAGTGGCTGGAGGGAGGCGGTGTAAGTAATGGTCAATATGGAGACACTTAGTGAGGTTTATATCATAGTTTATAATATGGATAATGAGAGAGCAGTGGATATTCTGAGCAGTTTGGCATGAGTAATGTTGCAAGGGTAGTGAAAGGAAGAATAAGAGTAAGTTAGAGATTAATAAACATGGGTAATACAAGAGAAAATATTCCTGATTAACTGAAGAACTGACTGACTGACTGACTGCTTGATTTAGTTTGCGTGAGTGAATGTTGCAGGAAAGTAGTGGAAGAAGAAGTGAAGAACGCTGTAAGGAAATGTGTTTTGAGAGAAGACGAGTGAATTGAATACTACTAAACTGAGGCAAGAGAGAGAGAGAGAGAGAGAGAGAGAGAGAGAGAGAGAGAGAGAGAGAGAGAGAGAGAGAGAGAGAGAGAGAGAGAGAGAGAGAGAGAGAGAGAGAGAGAGAGAGAGAGAGAGAAATCGTTGTTTTTATGCTACGGAGCCATTCAAGAAACAATAATGGATACCTAAAAAATAATGTTGGCCTTTATAAAAAAAAAAAAAAGGAAGAAAAATAACCTCCCAGTGAATTGATTATTGACCACCGGTGAAGTGACGACCTGCCATGCGACTGACAGTCTCTGGAGGGAATGCAGAAGAAGCGTATCCTAATGTGGAATAGTTTAATAATTTCACTTTACCTTGAGTCTAGAGTGATGGAAACAATCGAGGACATAACGTTGGATATTTTGAATGCAAGGAAAATTATTGGTATTCCTATTGTTTGTCAGGCATCATAATTCGACAGTATGAAATATATCCTCCATTTTTTTACAAGAATCACATTTTTATTTGTGTTGGAGAAGGAAGCGCAAAATAACAAAAAAAATCAATAATAAAATCCCTTTCCTTCATTTTAGATCATCTGAATCACATTTTTTCCGTTTGTGTTGAAGAAAACTTGCAAAAAAACAATAAAATCCTTTTCCTCTATTTTAGACCATTTGAATCACATTTCATCCATTTGTGTTGAAGGAAAACTTGCAAAAAACAATAATAAAATCGTTTTCATTCACTCTCTTGATACTTTACTTAGGATTACGTAACGTAGCTTATCCACAACGAACATGAAGTAACAACGCAATTTTTTTCTTTGTTCATTTGTCCTGACTCCCTGAAACGTGAAAGCAGTATCACCAGCCTGGCCACGCCCTGTACACGCCACCCCTCCCTCCTTCCCCATACACCAGTATTACCACCTGCCAACGCCGCCCACCGCTGCCATAAAACAGAACAGCCCGCCCTCATATTTACCCACACAACTAACAGCACCAGCCGCCCCACCCACCACTGCTACCACCAATAAACAACAGCGGCGGGACTCGTAATTTTCGACTCGTCTCCCCTTGACGGCTCGTGCGGACATTAGCATAATATCTCTGGCTCGTCTCCAGCACAGCGCGGTCCACGAGGCCGAGTCTGGACCATCTGGGGCTAATGTCGTCGCCACTTCCCGTTACGCTGGAAACTTCACTTTGGCGGGGCTTGGGTGAGCAGCAGATCCATTTCGCTTTACGTTTTGCCGCTTTGCTTTGAATTCTTTGGCAGGAAAAAAAAAAAGATTGCAATGAAAAGTAGTTGTCATTGGTGTGTATTCTGAATATTTTTCCTGGTATGTGATGATTTCTTCTGGTGATTAAGGTTTAAGGAAGATTTAGCATAGTTTTCAAAGCACGAGTTGAAGTTTGAGGGTTTCTGGTTGTGTGCGTAGTGATTGTAAAATGTGTAATGCTTGGGGGAAGTAATTTTATGTTGCTGCACGAGTAAATATCGGCTTTTTCCAACGGACTGAGTCTTATGCACATTCCTCACACTCATATGGAACTACTAACAGCTTCAGTACCATCACGCGTTTCCATGTTTATTCTGCTTACTACTTCGTGATTTTATACAGCTTCAGAAACTCGTGTGGGGTTAAAATAACGAAGAGTATGGCCATTAATCTTCTGACATCCATAGACCCTTCCTAATGTCGATAAAAATGGTCTAATTGTACACAAAACACAAAGTAAAAATGTTTCCCAGTTTTTAAAGGGTTAATGGTACAAAAATCTATAACATTTGTATATTGTAAGGGGAAAAAAAGCTCAAGATACAGTTATGGTCAGAAATGGAGTAGCCTTCTGCGGTTTCATAATCCTCTTTATCTAAGTTCTGAGTAAATATCAAAGTAGAGGAGTCCAGTAACTTTCCATTGTTTTATTGCTCCTCTTCACCTCAGTCTTCTAAGTGAATTTCATGATACAATTTAGATTCAAAACTCGAACAACCTTCCAGTGTTTTATATATTTTCTTCATCCAAATTCTCTGAGTGAATATAAGAGTACAGAGGTTAACGTCTACTAACCGTCTACTATTTCGTTATCTCTTCATTTAAGTCCTCCGATGTGGCAACACTCTCCCTACAACCGCGCGAATTCCACATCGACCAGTTTAGCTAATTTTGTGTTGTTCGGTCACTGGTCACAATTCTTTCACAACTATACATTTTTTTTCTTTTGATCACCAACTACTTTATATTTTCACTTTATACTCTCATTTATACATGCAGTATGCAAAGCTAAATACACTTCTCTTATTCGTCTCCTGCCTTCACACAAACAATTTAACAATGATCTGGATGTTAAAAGTTTTCGCCCATGCCAGTAAAAGGACTAACGATAAATCACGCAAAGCAAATCAATGTTGACAACTGAAGCAGAAGCAAGACATGACCACACTTCCTCACAGGCAACCATTCAGACCCGTCTCATTACGTGACATATAACGTGACCAACAAATAAGGCAACTATACCCATCAATATAGCACATTAGTGTACACAACTGAAACAAAGACAAGATCGTTCCTCATGGCGTTACATAGAGCATAAGGCAAACTGAAAGAAACAGTCAAGAGTCAGTATCAATGTAAACTTTTAATAGTTCACGAGATAATTATAACTGCTACCACTACTTAATTGGCATAGGTGTCCAGACATGGCCCATTGCGTCACCATCAGCCTGACGGAGTGTCATCGTTCATCAGGCAAGACAACTCCCCCTCCTTTCCCTTCGCAATGGTAGGAACACTTGCTATCGACTGACGACTTTTATTAAACAGTGACGTTTCAAAGATGCGAAGTTCCGATACAAGAGGCGTATCACTCTCAAAAGAAATGGGTCCAGAAAAGGTTCACCAAGGGTATTTTTAGTAATGAAATAGTGATACTTTTATTCTACCCTTACAAATGTACCCCTATAAATGTAGACAAGGGTACATCTGTCCACATTATACCTTTTGAGATGAAGGAAGGTAGATGCGTGATGTTATACCCATTCATATCAAATCTACCCTTATAATACCCTTCCTTTGTTACAGTGTAGGGAAACCTCAACAATAAGGAAAACAATCGAGTTCCCAGAAAGCACCAGCAGTCCACAGCAGGAGTGACGCACAGCCACATTTTCCAAAAGGCTATGCGACCTCACCATTACGTTCGATCGTATTTAAAGGCAGCGTCCCAGAGCCACCCTAAGTAATAAAGACCATGTTTGTGTCGCCCTGAGTAATAAAGGCAGTGTTTCTGAGTCACCCTAACTCATAAAAACAAGAAATGCGCAAACATTTTTCTCACAGGCCACAATCGCGACACACACACACACACACACACACACACACACATTCTCAAACACTTTTGCGCTTCACCTCCACTATTTCAAAAGGCTTTATTCAAATTTCCACGAGTTTTAAGGTGTTTTTACGGTTCTAGAGGCAGAGTGACAAGATTTCTATATTATTAACAGGAGAAACACTCTTGAAAATTTCGCTAATCATCTCTGCGGCCTTGAAAAATAGTCGTAGTGAGAGAACAGAGCATTTCTGACACACTACGTACAATATTCCACATCGAAAACCTGAGACGAGAAGGGAGGAGGAGGAGGCGCCACACACACCAAACCCCGCCAGTCCTCAGTGAGTGGAATGTCGTCACGCCGCCCCGGTCTCCCCTCACAACTCCCTCGCGTCGCCTGACTTCCCTCGTTGCCGCTCGTTCACTTACGTTAATTAGATTGTTTCAACAGCTTCCCTAACTTGTGCGCCGGGATGAGGCGGGGAAGGGACCGCTCAGTGTAAGATGACTAAGCTTTGTTGTGTCGCCCCAGCTGTTGCTCGGGAAAGTACCTGTCTACATTCAGCACTATGTTTTCTGATTGGTTTCTCTCTCTCTCTCTCTCTCTGTATACGAGTTACGTTTATCTTTATTTTTGTGTTCCAGGATTGAGAAAGCGATGCAGCAAGTTGGCGGGAGTGACACTGATGTACACTGATGGCTGTAGCAATACTGGGATGTTTACTCCAGGGTCAATAGAAGGATGCCTTTATGGACCTTTGTTTGCCATGGCGTGGTTCCCCTCTCTATTGACACTCTGCTCATTCTCCCAGACCACCGCTGTACGTTCACAAATCATCCGATCACCGTTTTATTTTCCGTTACAGCAAAGGAATGCCGTTTGTTATGTTACGGACACTGCTTGACTAAATGACCTTTGAGCTGATGTCAGAGGTCATCCCCAGAATTTTTAGTTGAATTAATTCATAATATTAATTAGCTCATATTATCAATTTATATCACCTGGAGCCCACATAGACAGGCAGACAGACTCATCCACACCCAACCACCCACCCACCAACACACACACACACACACACACACACACACACACACATATATATATATATATATATATATATATATATATATATATATATATATATATACGCGCTCGCGCACGCACGCACACGCACGCACGCACACACACACACACACACACACACACACACACACACACACACACACACACACACACACACACACACACACACACACACACACACACACACACACACACACACACACACACACACACACACACACACACACACACACACACACACACACACACACATACATTTGGTGTGTATCCTATCATATATAGCCCTGTTCACCTAGCAGTATATATATATATATGTATAATATAGGAGTTGTATACCTTGTTGTATATATATATATATATATATATATATCAGGCCTATCCCAAGATCGGAAATAATGAGCTCTGAGCTCGTTCCGTATATATCCATCTGGCAGTCATCGTGAGATATGCAGCAGATCAAACATACAATATATATACATATACATACACATACATACATACGCACATACACACACACACACACACACACACACACACACATACACACACACACATATACGCGCATACATACACACACACACACACACACACACACACACACACACACACACACACACACACAGTTCCAAACATGTGACTAACTATAAAATGGCTACTCCACACACAAGCTCATGAAGTAAAATTGTCCTATCATGTAAACGTGAATGGAAATGACGAGTCTGCATGACGCGTGACAAACTCCTGCACGTCTCTTAGGCACATACACAAGAGGACCCATTGGCTTATTGTGCACACTTTACACTTAAGAGAAATAAATAAAACCATGGTAAAAATATAAACATCTAGTATGAATGAGAAAGGCTGAAGGATAAGTCAGGCAGAGGCGGAAGTACTCTACTCTCTTCTCTTTCCCCTGTAGGTCATTCCCAGTGCGGTGTGCTGCAACTTTTGAGGAACACCTGCAGTTCATACCTAAGATAATATAGTACTCCTGCTACAGTTTGAGCTTCCCTGCCACCTTTCCCGTCCGTGTGTCATCAGCAAATACATTACCACCCCTCGCAAATCAGTCGGTATTTACATTTACTTCTCTTTATTATATTGTTTGAGAGGATGCAAAAAAAAAAAAAAAGGGAAAATAATCATTGTTATGTATCTTATATTTTACTTTAATAATTATACACATTGAGTTCATTTATCTTTCATTATTTGATTTGAATTGATTTCCTTAACTCATTTTTTGTCTTTTTTTCTGAGGTCAGTCTCTCCAATACTTACAAAAATCGATGTTCATTCTTACAACACTTTTAAAATTCAAGGAGTGATAATTTCGTGTCTCCATTTCCACTGCGCCCCAAAAAGCCACAAGACGTCTCTTCACTCTAGTTACTGAAGTGTCGCTACTGTATAAATGCTGCTGATAAGTAATTCTCTCTCATGCACTTTATAATGTCCATGATCCTTTCACACCAGCTTTTGTAGGAGACGTGATACTGACCTAAAATTATAAGCATTTCCAGTCATTTCGAGATTTTCATATTAATCTCTTCGTTACTATGACGCGTTTTCATATTAATTTTGTTTACTATTTAGCGATTTCATAAAGCTTCACAAACATTTGATGGGATTAGAATAGCAAAGACTCTGTCCATTAATCTCTTGACCTCCATAGACCCTTCACATAAGTAAATTAATCTAATCACATCCAAAACTCAAGATAAAAAAAAGCGTTTCGTTATTGAAGGGGTTAAGTTAGAAGACAGGTCAGATTTACCAATATAAGTGTAATCAATAGAACACGTATTTGAAACCATCACAAAAAATCCTCATTGAAAATAACGAAGCAATGCAGATCTATCAATATACGTGTAATAGCTATGTTCTCTATGTATGACAATCTGGCCAACTGGGTATGGAACGATCAACAACCACGACACACCAGCACGCATTGTTATGGAGGTACACATGGTTTTATTTAATGTATCTATTTTATTTAATTTCTTATTTGCCTATCGCGTATTTTGAAACCAATAACGTTGACGTGGTGTTAGGAGTATTTAATCAGCTATTTATCCTTCTCTCCATCCATCTATCCAGTCATGTACATATCAAATACATCCATCTATGTATCTAATGGTTAATATTAAAAGTATATTTTCCTTTAGTGTGATCAAATAAAATATATATAATCTGTCCATTTATTTACAAACTCATGTATCTAGTCACTATCTATCCATGCATCAATCTATCTATCTATCCATCTACCCATCCATTCATACGACCAACTCTTCATACACCCACTTATCCATGTATACTCTCTTCAATAACCCACACACCTTCATCCATACACTCTATACATCTACGAGTGAAGCTAACTATGGATCTTTCGCTCTGCTGTAGTTAATTAAAATGCCTATCTACCTACCCATCACTGTCCACGAGCCACACTGACCAACACAGCCATCTCATGCAGGCGATACATGCAAACGAATCACGCTGAATGTTGCTCGCCTCAAATGGTTCGCCTGTTTATGGCAAAAAAACAATCAAACTGCCATTCCGTCACTGCGATGGCCAGTCATTATCTTAATTTCCCTTCATATCAAAGCTGCGGGTTATTTCACAAGGCTATTATTTTGTTTGGAGCTTAGGTGCTCTCTCTCTCTCTCTCTCTCTCTCTCTCTCTCTCTCTCTCTCTCTCTCTCTCTCTCTCTCTCTCTCTCTCTCTCTCTCTCTCTCTCTCTCTCTCTCTCTCTCTCTCTCTCTCTCTCTCTCTCTCTCTCTCTCTCTCTCTCTCTCTCTCTCTCTCTCTCTCTCAGCCAAGAAGAATTCCTTATCTATCGACTCTAATCAGACAAATTCCCGCTTCCCACAAATTATTCCCAGTGTTTAAACGTTGCTTTATTTTTTTACAGACTGAAGTTTGTATATGTTTCTTATTTGTTAGTGGCATCAGCATTTTCTCTCTTTTTATATATATATTTTTTTTTCGTATTAAAAGTTATGTATAATTAATTTTCTAACGTTGTGTTCTTTTCTGCCACAAATTGAAATGACTAATGATGTTTGCTGAGTTTTTCAAGGATGCTGTCTTTTCTTCTGAATGACTGATGGAGCTGATTTGTTATTAACCCCTTCGGTATTGGGACGCATTTTTACCTTGAAATTTGGGTGTGATTAGACGATTTTATTGACATCAGGAAGGGTCTATGGAGGTCAGAAGATTAATGGCCACTAATTTAATCCCCACATAAGTTTCTAAAGCTGTATAAAATCACCAAATAGTAATCAGAATAAATGTGAACACGCGTCATAGCATTGAAGGAGTTAAACTATCACTGGAATCCTGAAGATTACAATGAAAACTTGAATATATTCCACTACAGCCTGTTAATAGTTTGAGATACGAGGCCAAGACATTCTGGAGAGGTCAGAAGATTAATCACCAGAGTCTTCACTGTTTTAATCCTCACATAAGTTTCTGAAGCTGTATAAACTCACCAAATAGTAAGTAGAATGAATATTAAAGCAGGCTATAACACAGACAAGGTTACACTATTATTGCAGTCACGAAAATTACAATGAAAACCTTAATAAATTCCACTAGAGCCAGTTAAAAGTTTGAGATACGAGACAAAGACACCTGAAAATACAGCATTTGTGTTATCATAAGTAGCAAGAATAATTGACGTTTTCATTTGAGTAATTTGTCCAATGTGACCTTAACACAATTACTACAAGAAGAGGGAATTACCAGGACGATCATTTACTACATTACAATAGAAATAAGACGACGAAACGTTTGACAATGTGAGTTCCGGTGCATTATAAGCAGCAGGAATAATTTAGCTGTTCATTTGGGTAATTTGTCCAATGTGATCTTAATACAATTACCAGAACTAAATACAATTACCTGAGTTATCAATTAGGTAAGAGACAAGACTACGAAGTGTTTAAGAATGCGATAAAAAGAATTATGACATGGATACATTAGGTTATAATTACGTTACAGAAAGAATGGCGACATTTGAATGCTTAGGAATGCAAGGAAAAAATTATTATATGAACAATGCATTAAGTTAGACACAAAGCAAAGAAATGTTTAGAAATTCACCAAAGAATTAGCAAGACAATTGATTACTTTGCAGAAACAGAGAAAACCAGGAAAAAGGTTAGGATTGTAGAACAGATCAGCTTGTTAGAGTAAAAATAATGCTGAAATAAAATGATATATAAAAGAAAGCAACCAAGAATTACTAGATATATATTAATCTCTTCAGTAACGTGACGCGTATCCATATTGATTCTGCTTACTACTTGACAATTTTATACACCTTCAGAAACATATGTTGGGATTAGAATAGTAGAGATTCTGGCCATTATTCTTTTGACCTCCATAGACCCTTCCTAATGCAAATAAAATGGTCTAATCATACCTAAAACTCAAAGTAAAAATGCGTCTCAGCAGTGAAGTTTAAAATTGGTTCGGAAAAAAAAATGGTGATAAATGAATGGAAAAGACTAAAGTATTGATTCATTAAAGTATTAAGAAAGACACTAATGGATAACAAAAATAGGTACAGATAGGTAAACTAATGGCTTCCTGCTAATTCCTTTATTTTCTTACGTTTTGGAGCAAATAGAAATGCATTATGAATCATTACCAAAAGAACACATTATATTACAGGTCAGTGTTCAGAAACGCTTTGCTCTCTCACCAAGACTGATTTACAAGGCCACTGAGATGATTAGCGGGATTTTCAAGATTGTTTCGCCAGTTAATAATGTAGAAAACTCATCACTACCGTAAAAACACCTTAAAAAAACTCATGTACATTTGGATAGTCTTTAGAAATAGTGGAGGTTAATCGCAGAAGTGGATGAGAATACGAGCCACGGTAACACACAAGACGATGAAAGTTTTAGAAATGTTGCTCTCGATCTCTTTGCCTTCCTGATAGTTGATCCAGCAAACTATACTCTATATACCTGCCTAAGGGTCGAGAATACAAGCCACAGTAACACACAAGACGATGAAAGCTTTAGGAATGTTGCTCTCGATCTCTTTGCCTTCCTGATAGCTAACCCAGCAAACTATATTCTATATACCTGCCTAAGGGTCACACTCACCCCTAATGAACCTATGTTGGAAAGGTTTAGTGTAAGATTATTAGTATATTTTCTTTTGGATTAATTTTTGTAATCTTTTATGGAAACTGCAATTCTAGTGGGCCTTTTCTTACTAATATAGTTTTATTCTCCTTGACAGTTCTCCCTCTTACATAAAAAATATCTCCCTCTCTCTCTCTCTCTCTCTCTCTCTCTCTCTCTCTCTCTCTCTCTCTCTCTCTCTGCTTCTCTCGTTCAATCTCTCCTAAGTATTTCTCCCTTCATCGTAAATCATATTAACTATGTAGTGCACCGTCTCTTCTTTTCCTTCACCACCACTCTCCTGTTTTTCTTGTGGCTGCTTTGTTGTTCCTGTGGTTATGTGTTGCTGTTGTTGTTATTATTGTTGTTGTTATTGTTGTTATGCTACCACTATTTTTCTGTTCTTATTTTTTTCTCTCATTCTTTTCATCGTCTTCTTCTTCTTCTTCTTATCCTCCTCCTCCTCCACATATTTTTTCTTTTTCTTGTTTTCCTTTCACCACACATTGTTACTCCAGCACTTGCCTCCCCTCCTACCCCACTTCGTACATTTTTTTTTTTTCCTTTTTCCTTCCTCCTCCTCCTCCTCCTCCTCCTTCTCCTCTTCCTCTTCTTCATTTTCTTCACTTGCTCTTCCTTCTGTTCCTCACCTTCACATGCTCCTTCTTCTTTTCATACATCTATTTATTTTCCACCTCCTCCTCCTCCTCCTCCTCCTCCTCCTCCTCCTCCTCCTCCTCCTCCTCCTCCTCCTCCTCCTCCTCCTCCTCCTCCTCCTCCTCCTCCTCCTCCTCCTCCTTCCTCCATTTCCACCATTTCCTTCCTCTACCTCCTCTTCCAACTCCTCAGCTTACACTTTCAACTTTTCCTCCTCCTCCTCCTCCTCCTCCTCCTCCTCCTCCTCCTCCTCCTCCTCCTCCTCCTCCTCCTCCTCCTCCTCTTCCTCTCCTCCTCCTCCTCCTCTCCTCCTCCTCCTCCTCCTCCTCCTCCTCTTCCTCTTCCTCTTCCTCTTCCTCCTCCTCCTCCTCCTCCTCCTCCTCCTCCTGCTGCTGCCCCCACCAGGAAGAGTCTGGGGAGGGGGGCGTGCTTGTACCTCGATGTCTATTAAATAAGAAATTAGGTGGGCGGCAGTTTATGGGCCGCGTCACGTGTGTGGCGGAGGGAGCGTGAGGCGCCAGCACACGCCCTCATTACGGAGTCCAGGCCATTTACCAACCTGGCCACCCCTGCAGCCTGCCCAGCCCCGACCCGCCTCGCCTCGCCTTGCCCAGCCTCAGTCCACCTTGCCCTGCCCTGTACTGTATCGCCCAGCCTCCTTTCCAGCACTTATCCCCTTCAGTACCATGACGTGTTTCCATATTCATTCCGCTTACTATTTGGTGATTGTATACAGCTTCAGAAACTTATGTGTGGGGTTGAAATAGTGAAGACTGTGACCATTAATCTTCTGACCTCCATAGACCCTTCCTAATGTCAATAAAATGGTCTAATCGTACACACAAATCAAGGTAAACACTGAAGTGGCTAGACTCGTCTCTAACACAGTGGCATGTATTTTCAAACACTTCAGCGTTTCACCTCCACTATTTCAAAAGGCTTTATTTAAATTAAGAAGTGTTTTTGAGGTGTTTTTGTCGGTTCTACAGGCAGATTTACAGGAATTCTACATTATCAACTGAAGAAACACTCTTGAAAACACCGCTAATCATATCTGTGGCCTTAGAAATTAGTCGTGGTGGGAGAGCAAAGCGTTTCTGAAAGCTGACCTTTTACTTGTTTCTTAGAGTGGTCATTGCTGGAACTACTGTAAATAAATATCCAAAAACGAGAAAAAAGTCTATTTTCAAGGTATTAAGCTGGAATTCTCAAAGTCTCACCTCTCTTCAAACACTTAACCTTCTCTCTTTACACTTTTACCTGCTGCTTGGAGTGGCCATTGCTGGAAATACAGTAAATAAATATCCAAAAACGGAAAAAAATCTATCTTCAATGTATTATCTGGAATTCCCACAGCCTCACCTCTCCTCAGACACTTAACTTTGTCTCTCATAACTTTACCTGCTTCTTAGAGTGCCGTTTACTCGAATTTGGTGATAAATATAGGAAAAACTGTGTGTTCATTACATAAGATAAATATAGGAAAGATGTCTTGCTACTAATATACTGCTTGTCATTACCACAATTTCGCCTCGCCTCCAAAACTAAACCCTTCAGTACCAGGACACGTTTTCATATTTATTCTGCTTACTATTTTATGCAGCTTCAGAAAATTATGTGGGGATTAAAATAGTGAAGTAGCCATTAATCTTCTGACATCCATAGACCCTTCCTAATGTCAATAAAGTCGTCTAATCATACCCAACGCTCAAGGTCAAAAATGCATCCCAGTACTGAAGTGGCTAGCATTGCCTCTTATACTTTCACTTATTCCTCTTTATGTTTGTTATTCATTACTATGTCACACGTTAGTTCCACAACCTCGCCTCACTTAACTTCCGACACTTAGCCTTCTCTTACACTTTTGCCTGCTTCCTAAATGACTCTCTTGCTGGATCTGTGGTAAGTGTAGGAAAGAAGTCTATTTTTTGAGACACAGTCTTTACAACACATCAACTTTATTTCTCACGCTTTTATTTTGTTTCTGTGTCTCTGCTATTTGAACTCATACCCTGAATACAGGAAATACATGTAAAAAAATCAATGTATGTCTTACCTTAACGTTTGCTCTCATATTATTCGTCAATGGCATAGATTAACACTCAAACCTGTCTCCAACTTTTACTACAGCCTCCATTACTTCAACGCGTGTACTACTGTGAATAGATAAAATATAACTACTCGAAAAAGAACACAAATTCACCTTTTAGCATTTCTATTACTTAAAGCACTCCCGACAGCCTTGCCACACCTTTACAAAACACACATCAGGTTGTCTCAAACGTTCACTTCCTTTCTTCAATCAGCTGCGTTACTTCTACTTAAGTTAATAGAGAAAAACAATCCATTTTTTTCTCAATACATTACCCAAGATGTTTTCTACAGTCATACCTCGTTTAGCACACTAAGCGTAATTTTTTCATGCTTTATCTCGCTTCTTGAGAGCATCAATGACGAACTTATTCCAGAAAAAATATCTACCTCTAATGTAATGATGTTTTTCAGAATCATACCTTGTCTTTATCACAATTAATCTTCTCTTTTCTTTTTGTTGGGACAATTTTCATTATCTAAACTTTGGGAAACGGAAATAAATTGTCTACTCCCAATGTATTAGACACGAGAACAGATGAAATTGAAAATGTAGGCATATGAGGCAGAGAGAAAGGGTAACACATGATTAGGTAGACATATAGAAAGGCAAATGTTGGAATTACTTACTTGATGGATTGGATGATAGACTGAATGGGTGATTGATTGAATAACAGGTAATACTGAAAAAGTAAGCTTATAAGGCAGGGAGAAAGGATAGCACATGAATACGTAGACAGATAGAAAGGCAAATGTTGAGAATTACTGACTTGATGGATTGGATGATAGATGGAATGGTTAATTGATTGACTAATTACACATTTCTTCCAATAGTCTTATCTTTTTCTTACAGTAGTGCATGTCCTTCCGCTACTTGAAATGCACAGATATGGTAAAAAAAACTCCTTCAATACCTACTAACCGTGACATTCCCACACTCCTCCCATCTGCTCATCACTCCCACTACTATATTCCTTCTTTTCAATGTACCTACAGATTATTTTACCTGTCTTACTTAACCTTTCTTTCATTGGTAATTCCTACACATCTACAGCAACTCTGAGGCTAAATTCATGATCACTCTCACTCTTCATGACTCTTCGACACCTTATCTCTAGAGTAATTCTGCTTTGCTACTCTCTTCTCTTTGGGCAATAATCCTCTGTTACTTTTACGGACATAGATAAAAGCTACACTCGTCTCTTTGGGCAATATTTCTCTGTTACTCTCACGGACATAGATAAAACTCATACCACAAAGTAATTATCGGAAAAAAATATAACCTATATATATTTTCAAAGGCTTAACTTCTTAGATTAATGTTCCCCCTTCGTTACCGTCACGTGGATAAACAAGAATCCATAAACCGATATTGAAAGGAGGGAAGGTACTCAATAGACTCATTCATACGTGCTAAAAGGAGGCTGCAAGTGACACTACTAAACAAAGAGGAAGAGGAAGGAGACGGGATGGGGGATAGGGACGCAAACAATGCCTAACTGTTGCAGGGATCAATAAAACTAATAATAAAAACTAATAATAAACTAATAATAAAACTAAGAATAAAGTGTACTGGGTGAGCAAATCCAATAATTTTTACAGTTATGAGAAGAGATCCTAGATTATGGAAGATGTGGCTTGGATATTTCACTGCCACGGGGTGAAGTACAAAATAAAACAAGAGATAACTAAACTTGGATATGAAAACAATGGCCAATCCTAATAGTGGGTTAAACATGGCGACAGTTGGCTGACACTGAAATACTGACATACTGCTACACAATTATTTTTCCATAGCCAACTCACTCACTAGGCATTTCTACACTAGTTACTTTGTTATACTTCAAGATGTTTTTTTTTTTTTTATGTGCGACTAAGCAAACAGTTATTCGGTACTGTTCTGAATATTAAAACTGTGACCATAACTATAAAAAAACGTATTATTATTCCACTGCTGAATAATTTTACCCATAATACAGTCTTTTAAGACGGATCTACCTTCCTTTTCATTCACTTCCACATTCCATTCAGCATTACACTCCCTTAAGACGGTCCTTTATTTACTTCCACATTCCTTCACACTACAGTACCCTCACTAGTTCAATAGTACACTCATTTATACCACAGTCTCTTCATTCACTCAATAATACACAATGCTTGATACCACAGTTTCTCACCCATTCAATACTGCACTCTCTTATATCACAGTCTTTCCACTCATTTAGTACGGCATTCGCTTACACCAAACTCGCCTGACCAATTAAAAAATACACTGCTTGACACCACAGTCTCCTCACTTATTCAATACTGCACTCTCTTGCATCACAGTCTTTCAGCTCATTTAGTACGGCATTCGCTTACACCAAGCTCACCTGACTCATTCAATACACTGCTTGGCACCACAGTCCACTCACTTATTCAATATTGCACTCTTTGATCACATTCTCCTCATCCACTCAGTGCTGGAGACAGTTTGCAAGTTTTCTCAAGTCATTTATAAACATTTAAGCAAACATATAGTAACTAAGTATTTTAATCAGTCTGTTATGAAAATATTCTAAATGTCTATAAAAAGGTGCTCTTATAACACTGGTAATAAAAAAGTACTGAAAGGGTTGACTCCATGATATTAAAATGAACAACGTGAGCCTCGATAATGTCAAGTATCCTAATAGCAAAATCGTCTTATAGCGTTAAGTATGTGATGCGGTAGTGCGGAAAAGGTCACGTGACTTTACAGCCATTGTTTGTAGAGAATAAGAGTAATAATAAAGTATACTGGGCGGACAACTCTCATTGTTTTTACCTTAGATCATAAAAATTACCCTAAAAAAACAAAAGATAATAAAATCGTCTTACAACATCAAGAATATAATGGAGTACTAAAATGATTGACTGCATGAAATTATAGTGTACTGAAAGAGTAACGCCAATTCTTTCAACGTTTAGATTATGAAATTATCCTGAAAATGATCAATTATTCATATGTAATCAATAATACTGGAGCTGGTGCCTCATTGTTAAAAGTATGATATATTTTTGTAGCAAAGAAAAACGAGGAAAGTATCAATTTGTGTGTGTGTGTGTGTGTGTGTGTGTGTGTGTGTGTGTGTGTGTGTGTGTGTGTGTGTGTGTGTGTGTGTGTGTGTGTGTGTGTGTGTGTGTGTGTGTGTGTGTGTGTGTGTGTGTGTGTGTGTGTGTGTGTGTGTGTGTGTGTGTGTGTGTGTGTGTGTGTGTGTGTGTGTGTGTGTGTGTGTGTGTGTGTTTTGTGTGTGTGTGTGTGTGTGTGTGTGTGTGTGTGTGTGTGTGTGTGTGTGTGTGTGTTTTAACCCTTCCAATACTGGGACACATTTTTACCTTGAGACTTATGTACTATTACATAATTTTATTTACATTAGAAAGCGTCTATGGACGTCAGAAGATTAATGACCAGCGTCTTCACTATGTTAATTCCCCACATGAGTTTCTGAACCTGTATAAAATCACCATATAGTAAGGAGCATGAATATAAAAACCCGTCATGCTACTGAAGGGGTTAAATGATGACGAAGAACGACCACAACAATAAAGTAATGAAATAACTAGGTACTCACACCATAAGACACACAGACGGAGGCATGAAGGAACACTAGCCACAATTTGCCCTCTCAGTATTCACGCGTGGTACAAGAGAGCACGTTTTGTTAACTTTGCTGATCGTGTGGTAACTTTGCTCGCCTTAACTTTGAGAAGGGAAAAAAAAATGCTGAAGGAGAAAAACTAGTGCTTGGAATCGACAACATTCATAATATCCTGAAAAAATATAGAATCAAGGGGACAATTATATTTACGAGAAAATATAAGAAATATGCAAAAAAGGAAGACAATGTAATAAAGACAAATGTAAGGGAAGGAAAACGATTGGATATAAGCAAACATGTATGGCCTAAGAGAAAAGAAATTGACTTAACACTGCGGAAGAAAAAAGAACAGCGCGTCAAAGGAAGGAAGGAAGAAAAAAAAAGTAGGAAAGAAGGAAGAAAGGAAGAAAGCAAGGGAGAAAAGGAAGGAAAGCAGGTAAAACGCAAGGAAGGAAGGTGAGGAAAGAAAGCAGAAAGGAAAGAAGCAAGGAAGAAAAGAAGGAAGGAAGGAGGAATAACAACGATGGATGGAAAGAAGGAAGGAAGGAAGGAAAGAAGGTAGATAGGAAGTGAAAAAAGAAGGAAGGAATAAATGAAAGAAGAAAGGATGGAAGGAAAGCAGAAAGAAAGGAAAAAAGAAAGAAAGCAGGAAGAAAGCAAGGAAGAAAGAATGAAAGTAGGATTGAAGGAAGGAAAGAAGGAAAGAAGGCAGACAGGCAGGTAGGAGGGCGGCCACCAGCACAGCACAGGCCAGCACAGTGATAACGAGATAACAAAGGCGGGCCGTGGGTGGTTCGCCTCCATTCACGCGGCTGCACCCAATCCAGACTCCATCTCCTCCTCTTCCGCTTCATCCGCCCCTGAGTGCCTCCGCGAAAAACAGATAATGCGTTATAATTAACCTCTTTATGCCTCCAATTGGCGGAAAATCACTGTTGGGAGGCTCTCTTCTCATCCGGCTGTCTTTTTTCTTCTCTTTTCTTTTTTTCTTTTTTTTTGAAGGGCTATTTTTGTGTCTCGATTCGTCTTGCTGTGAGTGATACAGATTAATGTCTTTTTTTTTTTCACTCTCCATACTGTTTTTCGGTTCCCTCTTTCTTATACATCGTTTTTCCGTTTTTCCGTTTTTTTTTAAGAGATATTTGCCTCACAGTTCGTCTTATAAGTGAACGATGTAAGATGTATTTTGTCTTTTTTACTCTGTCCACGTGTATTGTCGTTCTCCTGCACGTTCTTTATCTATCACTTTTTTCTCTCTGTTTCAGGTGGTACAGTCAGTGATTGATGCTCGTTTCGTAACTGTTTTGTCTTTCAGTTTTTACTTCCTATATAAAACAACTATCAAGGATCATGTTTTGCATTTCCTCTATGCATCCAATTTTTATTCCAATTTTCTAACGGTAAATAAACAATACAGGCCTTCTCTCCTTTTCACAATGGCCTTAAAGTCGTTCTGCTCCGCCTTTCTTTTCTTAGGAATAAACCGCCGTGGTACAGTGGAACCATGCGTGCTTTGGGGTCCGAGGGGTCTCCAAGCGCACGGGTTCGTATCCTGTCCACGGTCCCAGTGTAGGTTGGACTTCCTCACTTAAGGCAACGGCTTCCGAGCGGGTGGGCTTTAAGATAGGAGGTACCCCAAAAAGTATTCTTTAGCCCATAAATTCCCGTGAAAAGTCCACATGATATAAATAAAAAGAAAACGAAATTTTATTTTTTCGTTACGAAGCAAATATTTTTCTCCTTGGCTGTTTTGGCTCCATCTTTCATCTAATATAACTTAATCTACTTTTTCACTATCAATGTATGATATACACAACTTATTTAGTTATACTGTATTGAAACGTACTGTCGTGCCCATGTATTTCAGCCTGGCCTTAAACCCTTCAGTACCATATACATTTTGCTTACTATTTGGTGGTTTTATACAGCTTCAGAAATTTATATAGGGACTGAAATAGTGAAGACTCTGGCCATTAACCTTCTTACCTCTATAAACACTTCCTATTGTCAATAAAATCATTCAAAACTCATGATAAAATATGTCACAGTACTGAAGAGGTTAACTTATTTCTACGCTACTTTCCCGCCTTGGTTCACTATCTTTAGCGCCGACCACAATCAACACCTAACCTAACCTCACTGTCCCGTCACATTCACGCTCAATTACCACTACTAGCTCTTAACTCTCGCCCCAGCCTCCGTCCCGTCACCAGAGCCACTGTTCCGTCACTCGAGACTCTACCTTGACACACCACCAATGTCACCCCAGCCACATCACCCTGGATTTGAGGATATATATGTTGTTTTGGGGGTTTATGTATTTTTTTCAGCTTTTCTTTTCTTTTTTTCTCATTAAGCCATCACTTAAGCCACATCACTAAAGCCACATCATCCAAGCCACCTAAATTTTGACCTAATACATCAGCCTTTTCCTGCTACCTTCATCACCCCAAACACGTCACCCCAAAACTGTTACTCTCCCTGCAGTCTAGTCACCTACTCTCGTCATGACACCCCAGCCAGCAGAGCCTCATCCTAGCAATCTCACTCTTTCAGCCCATCTTCACCCCACACCGGTCACCCTATAGTCTTGTCACCTCAGTCTTGTCAATCAGTCTTATCCTCAATCAATTCTAGTCTTGTCACTTCAGTCTTGTCATCCCAGCCTTACTCCCAGTCAACTTTAGTCTTGTCACCTCAGTCTTGTCACCCCAGTCTTTCCCCCAATCACTCCATAGTTTTGTCACCTCAGTCTTGCCATCTTATCACCTCAACCTTACTTTATCTCAGCCTTACTCCCAGTCAACTTTAGTCCTGTCAGCTCAGTCTTGTCACCCCATCAACCCAGCCTCACCCCAGCCTCACACCAGCCTTACCCTCACGTTAGTCACCTGCCTCACATCTGCCCAGCGTGCTCATAATTCACCGTTACTCACGCGTGACTCTCCCGCTTGCCACTGGCCGGCCGCTAATCTAATAACGATGAAAGCCGCTAATCTAATCACGGAAAACGGCTAACCTCACATCCAGCGCAGCCAACCCGACCCCTTTTTTTTCTGTCGTTTTCTATCTTCTTTTAGCTACGTCACTACATTTCAAGCTCGCAGTTACAGAGAGAGAGAGAGAGAGGGAGAAGAGAGAGAGAGAGAGAGAGAGAGAGAGAGAGAGAGAGAGAGAGAGAGAGAGAGAGAGAGAGAGAGAGAGAGAGAGAGAGAGAGAGAGAGAGAGAGAGAGAGAGAGAGAGAGAGAGAGAGAGAGAGAGAGAGAGAGAGAGAGAGAGAGAGAGAGAGAGAGAGAGAGAGAGAGAGAGAGAGAGAGAGAGAGAGAGAGAGAGAGAGAGAGAGAGAGAGAGAGAGAGAGAGAGAGAGAGAGAGAGAGAGAGAGAGAGAGAGAGAGAGAGAGAAACATTTGAAACATTTGAAACATTTATTTACAGCCAAGTCATTTTACATACTGGTATATATGAGTATATCAAATCTTTACAGTTAAACCAAGCTAGCCTATATAAAGTAGAACTTTTCAGGCAAGTACTTATCAGAGTATAAATAGATTATACTGACTGGTGGAATAAGAACTATTTTTATAATAATAGTAACTAAAACGTTAGCTACAACGAACGAAATGTTTTTTCCGAAGTGAATTTAAATAATAATAATAATAGTAATAATTAAAATAATAATAATAATAATAATAATAATAATAATAATAATAGTAATACTAATAATATTAATGGTAATAATAATCATAATGAAAATAAAAATGATAACAATAATAATAATAGTAATAATAATAGTGATAATAATAATAATAATAATAATAATAATAATAATAATAATAATAATAATAATAATAATGATAATAATAATAATATTAATATTATTGATAATAATAGCAATAGTATAGATAATAATAATGTTCATAACAACAAATAATAACTAATATAATCAATAATAACAATAAAAATGATAATGATAATAATAATAATAGTAATAGTAATAATAATAATAATAATAATAATAATAATAATAATAATAATAATAATAATAATAATAATAATAATAATGACAATCACAACTAACTGACACAATGTATATTTTACAAATCATCAATAGTAAAATTAGAACAACACTTGGTACATATGATTTAGCAGAACATAAATTAGTAGCTAGACAAGATATGTTTTTTTAGCATTGTTTTAAATGCATTGAGAGATGATGCTTCTTGAATTTTGCGAGGAATAGTATTCCATATAACAGGTCCTAGATAATTAGTTGAATGCTGAAACTTAGAAAGGCGGTGTATTGGTAAAGTAAGATGATCACGGTGGCGCGTACTATAATCATGTGATGGAAGAATGCTATGAATATAATGTTTATTGTTATACATGTGTGTGGCTATAGCAAGCTTTGTTATATCATTAAGTTTTAAAAGTTTGGTCTGTTTGAAAAGAGGGTCAGTGTGTTCAAGGTAGGTGCTGTTAGTTATAATTCTGACAACTTTCTTGAGCTGTAATTTTAAAGGAGTTAGGAATGTAGGGTAAGTAGTGGACCAAATAGGGTTACAGTATGTTAGCAATGTGTGAATGTGAGCAAAGTAGATGGATTTTAGGACATACGGTGGCATAAAATCTCTGATTTGATAAAGTAATGCAATATGTCTCGATATTTTTAGTGTAATATTATCTATATGGTACTTAAAATTTAAAGAGCTATCATAAGTAACACCAAGGAACTTGAATTTATCGATTTTAGTAATTATTCTGTTATTTATTTGTACATTAGGTAAATCCAGCATAGTTTTACCAGTGAATAGCATAAAGTAAGTTTTGTCAGTGTTTATTGTGAGCCTATTGCAAAGGCACCATTGATATAATTTTTTAAGTTCATTGTTAGAGAGAGAGAGAGAGAGAGAGAGAGAGAGAGAGAGAGAGAGAGAGAGAGAGAGAGAGAGAGAGAGAGAGAGAGAGAGAGAGAGAGAGAGAGAGAGAGAGAGAGAGAGAGAGAGAGAGAGAGAGAGACAGACAGACAGACAGACAGAGACAGACAGACAGACAGACAGACAGACAGACAGACAGACAGACAGACAGACAGACAGACAGACAGACAGACAGACAGACAGACAGACAGACAGACAGACAGACAGACAGACAGACAGACACACACACACACACACACACACACACACACACACACACACACACACTCAGAGTGAGACGGTGCAAGCAAACTGGCTGAGAATAAATATTTAGTGTATAATATTTTTGCCCTTAATCGCGCCTTAATAGATCTGTGTGGGACGGAGTTTGATTTATGTGGCAGTGAATCAGGTCAAAATGTATGCATCGATTAATTAGGGCCGGGGGGAGAAGAGAAGGAGAGGGAAGAGAGGGAATGAGGGAAGGAGTGAGGGAGGGAAGGAGGGGAAAGGAGTTAGGATGTACATAAATGAATCAAAAAGAGAAAAGAAATGAGGCGAAAATGTGTGGTTCCTACTTATGACAATGCACGTCAAATGAGAATGAATGAAATGATAAGAGATATAGCAAAATGGGAAATAATGATGAAAACAATAATACTATCAAAAAAGCAAATAATGATAATAGTGATGGTAATAATGATAGTAATAGTAATAGTAATAATAATAATAATAATAATAATAATAATAATAATAATAATAATAATAATAATAATAATAATAAAAATAATAATAATAACAAAAATAACAAGAAATAGAGAGAGAGAGAGAGAGAGAGAGAGAGAGAGAGAGAGAGAGAGAGAGAGAGAGAGAGAGAGAGAGAGAGAGAGAGAGAGAGAGAGAGAGAGAGAGAGAGTACATTCGAAACACTTAATTGCCAAAAACAAAAAAAACTACAACAAATCTAAACAAAATAACTCAAACGAAAAATAAAAGAAAAGAAAAAAGAAAAGAAGCAACAAAAATCTTCACTGAGAGGACAGACAGACAGACAGAGGCACACAATTGGAAACACTTAATTACAAAAGAAAACTACAACAAATCTAAACAAAATAAACCAAACGAAAAAAAAAGAGAAAAAGAAAATCCTAACAAAATCCTTTACAGAGAGGAGTCAAACGGCAAAGGCAGACAGAGGCACACAGAACACAACGCAATGAATGAACACGAGGCAAATGAGGGAAGAGGAGAAAAGGAAAATTGTTAGATACGTGTGTGTGTGTGTGTGTGTGTGTGTGTGTGTGTGTGTGTGTGTGTGTGTGTGTGTGTGTGTGTGTGTGTGTGTGTGTGTGTGTGTGTGTGTACAATCTATAGTTTTACTTGTTTTCTCTCTCTCTCTCTCTCCTCTCTCTCTCTCTCTCTCTCTCTCTCTCTCTCTCTAATAATAATAATAATAATAATAATAATAATAATAATAATAATAATAATAATAATAATATTAACAATAATGATAATAATAATAATAATAATAATAATAATAATAATAATAATAATAATAATACCGATAGAAATAGTGGCACAATGTAAAAACCGGTGTTCCTCAAGGCTCTGTATTAGGACCAGTTCTTTTCATTGTTTATATTAATGATATTGATGAAAGAATCAATTGTAAAATAAGCAAATTTGCGGACCTAACTACAGTGTGACTTAAAAAAACTGACACGCTGGGCAAAAAAATGGCAAATGAAATTCAATATAAAAAAGTGTGAAGTTTAGTTGGAGTAACAATGTACAAGGATATTGCGTAATGAATAATGTACCTCTGGCTAGTGCTGAGAATGAAAAAGATCTTGGTGTTGTGGTGTCTAAAGATCTCAAGCCGAGTAAACACTGTTCAGAAACAGTGAAGAATGCAAATAAATTAGTTGGGTTCATTGGAAGAACCTTTGAATTTAAATCAGAAAAAGTTGTCCTTACTTTATATAACTCATTGGTGCGTCCTTAACTCGAATACTGTGTGCAGTTCTGGTACCCATATTACTGAAAAGACATTGAAAAACTGGAAAGGATCCAGCGTAGAGTGACCAAGATGATTCCGAGATTGAGAAACAAGCCGTATGAGGAACGACTGGAAGCATTAAATTTATTCAGCTTAACAAAGCGCAGGATAAGAGGAGACCTAATCGAAGTTTTCAAAATTTTTCAGGGATACAACAACCTTGATGTCAAATAAATATTTTACTATTGATCATTCCACCATAACAAGGAATAATGGATTTAAAATTACACCAAAACGCTTTAAAACCCACGAGGCAAAGCACTTTTTCTTTAATAGAATTGTTAACATTTGGAATAAGCTTCCTTCACAAATAGTAAACAGTACTTCCATTGCATCATTCAAAAACAAAATTGATAAATATTTAAAGAATAACTCCTAACAAGCTCTCTTCTTGTCCGAATAATTAAACATGATACTATATTAACTTTCTTATAGATAAATATGTAGAGTTCACCGTAGGGTGAATAATAGAATCTCCTTTCATCCTTTCCTGCAAAAATTCCATGTCAGTTTTTCCATACTGCATGGTACTTTTTCAAACCATTTTCCATGCCAGCGTAAGCTGAAGAGAGTGGTGGGTGGGGAGGAGCCTTCTCCTGTACTGTCCTGTCTCTCTTATCTGTAGCCAGTTAGAAGTAGTTACCAAACAGCCTCGAAAGGACCAACAGGTCTGTTGCTGTTTGGCTTTCCTTTGTACTCCTTTGTAATCCTCCTCCTCCTCCACATTGTATTGAGTATATTATCTATTTCCTTTAATTTATTTATATATCTACTTCTTTTATTTATTTTTTCTAGTTTATTTTTGTCGGGGTAGGGGAGAAACGAGGAAGAAGAAGTAAGCGCCTCCTCCTCTTCCTTCTCCTCCTCCTCCCCTTCCTCCCATTCTTCCTCTACTTCTTCTTCCTCCTCCTCCTCCTCCTCTTCTTCGCCACCGTCATCTCCTTCACACGTAGGGAAGTAAAATAAAACATCTATATTCCTCTTACGATCGTCCATTTCATCTCCACAAATCTTCCTTTCCTCTCTCACTCACACATGTGCTGGAAACATTTCACTTGCCACTTTTTGTTTTGTTTTTTCAATTTTTTTCCTATTTTTTTTCGGTCACGTAACAAAATATTTACATACAATTTTTCCTTCCTCATTTTTTTTTCAGTTCTTTTCTTTAATACAT
The DNA here is from genome assembly GCF_017591435.1 of Portunus trituberculatus. Taxonomy (NCBI): domain Eukaryota; kingdom Metazoa; phylum Arthropoda; class Malacostraca; order Decapoda; family Portunidae; genus Portunus; species Portunus trituberculatus. The sequence continues at coordinate 1,348,862 of NC_059293.1, forward strand.
TTTTATATCATTTGTGTGTTCTTTATTTTTTTTTCTATTTTTTTCAGTTACATGGAACAAAATATTTACATACAATTTTTCCTTCATTTTTTTCTTTTTTTCTTTATTTCTTTTCTTTGTTACATTTTTATAATATCATTTGTGAATCCTTTCTATTTTTTTCTTTGTTTTTGAATCATATGTAACAAAATTTTTATATAGAAATTTTCCTTCATTATTTTTATCCTGTTATTTATTTTGTATTTATTTTCTTTAGTACATTTCTATATCATTTGTGTGTTCTTTTTTTTCAATTTTTTTCCAATCATATGTAACAAACATTCTATATAGAAATTTTCCCTTTTTTCAGTTTTTTTTTTTCCATTTTTTTTCTTCTCTTCTCAACATGTTCATAAAATCGTCTAATTTGTCTCACTACCATTTTTTTTTACTTTTATCCTTTCACATTAACAATTCTCTTGATCTTTATTTCTTTTTATTTAGTCCATTTTTTTTCATCATTCGTGTGTTTTTCGCATTATAAACACCTTCGTTTCATTTACAAGTATTATTTTTCTCCTTTTCTGTGTCTATTACCTCTACATATTCATCTTTTTTTCGTGTTTTTTTTTTATTCCATTGTTATAAATTTTTTTCATCATTCACCTGCAGTTCTCTATTTTTCTTTTTTTTATATCCAGCAAGTGAAAATCCTCCATTCTCGATTCTAATGTTCTTATTCTATTCTTTGTCTCTTCCTCTACGCATTTGTATATTCTTTTTTTTTTCATTCGCAATAAAAGAATGTTATCTTTTTTTCAGGTCTGTTGCCTTTCTCTTGGCATTTTTTTTTTCTGTGTATTCATCTCAATTATGGTGTTTTTATATGTTTTTTTTTCACCTATCTATTCATGTGTTTTTTTTTTATTTTACTCACGTTTCAAAAAATATATTATCTTTTTCTCAGGTCTGTTATCCTTCCTTTACTCTATTTTTTCTATTTATTCATCTCAATTACGGTGTTTTTTCCATGTTTTCTTTCATTTATTTATCTTTAGTTTCCCTCAACATTAGTAAAGTATCTGTCTATATCTTTCCTTTCATTGCATTCCTCAAGGGTGTGAATAGAAAAAAATTGTAACATTATCTCTATTTCCTCCTTGACTTTTGAAATTTTCCATCCGTTTGCACTTTTCATTCAATTTTTTCATCTATCTATCTTTAGGATCTCTCAGCATCAATTATCTGTATATATCTTCCTTTTATTGCATTCCTTAAAGGTGTGAGTGAAATTTTGTAGCATTTTTCCTATTTATTCCTTGACTTTTTAAAATTTCCGTCTGTTTCTATTTTTCTTTCATTTTTCTTCATCCACATCATATAAAATCTTTCCCTTTCTTCACTTTTCTTTTCATTATCGTTATCTTTTGTCATTCTTTTATCACTTTCTCTCACCTGTGCTTGATATTTCTGTTCTATTTCTTTTCTCAGTTTCTTTTTTTCATCATTCGTACTTTTTTTTCATATATCTTCATTCTTCCTCTTTTCTTTCCATCATCGTTATCTTTTCTTTTCTTTATCCCTTCCTCTCACCTGTGCTTGATATTTCTCTTCTATTTCTTTCCTCAGTTTCTTTTTCATTCTTTTCTTTTTAGTCACATCGAACGAAATACGTCTTTTCATTTCCTTATATTTTTCTTCTATATCTTTTTCTAACTTTCATTTTTCCTTGTTTGTTTTATAATTCCTTTTCTATTTTCTCCCATGTTCTTCTGCATCCAATTGTTCTCACTCTCTCTCTCTCTCTCTCTCTCTCTCTCTCTCTCTCTCTCTCTCTCTCTCTCTCTCTCTCTCTCTCTCTCTCTCTCTCTCTCTCTCTCTCTCTCTCTCTCTCTCTCTCTCTCTCTCTCTCTCTCTCTCTCTCTCTCTCAACTAAACTTGGAATCTTGCTTTTTATTTTTTTCACCTACACAGCATCACCTTTATTTTTCTTTCATATTCTTTTCCTTCTTTTTTTTTTAGCTTATTTTTACTTTATACACACGTCTATTCCACATTTTCTTTTACCCGTATCCAATATATTTTTTTTTCATTTTTCTTCCATATATCTTTCTTTAACATTTCTTCCTCTCGCCTAAGTTTCATTTCATTCAATATTTTTTTATCCTCGTCTTTTTTTTCACATATTCTCTGCATTCATTGTTTTTTTTTTCCAGCCATCCATCTTTCCTTCCCATGTGTTCCTCTCACTTACGCTTGAAATCTTAGGGGTTTTTTTCTTCTTACTTTTTTCCACTTTTTTTCTTCGTTCTGGCATTTTTTTTTTTTTGCCCATTCCGTCAACATTTTATATCTTTTATTCCGTCCACTTTTCCTTTTTTCAATCGTGGTCGCTCTCCTCAATACCCTGCAGGCTCCTTCCTCTCCTGTCACGATCCTATTTCCCTCACCGTGCCCTCCCTTTCCCTTCCACCTTCCCTCCCTCCCTCTCTCTCTCCCTCATTCCCTCCTTCCTTCCTTAACTCCCTCCCTCCTTCTTCCCTCCTTCCCTCCCTTATTCCCTGACTTCTCTCTTCTACCCTCCCTCCTTTTCTCAATCTCTCCCTCCCTCCGTCTCCCTCTGCGCTAAAGTATTCCACCCGTTTTTCTTTCCTTGATTTCTTTCTGCTGTAACTCACTTTTTCCCTTTATATTTTGCTTTCACCTTTGCTGTATCTGTCATTCTATGTACCTGTGCCTTTTTTAGAAGCGTCTTTTTTTTGTTTCTCCTTTCTTTTCTACAGCCAGGATTGCTTTTTTTTCTTTTTTTCTTTTATTTACTTGTTTGGTTCATGTGTTGCGTTTCTCTGATTATTCTTGTGTTTTGGTGTTTGTGTTCGTATTTTTGTCTGTCATTTTTTATTATTTTTCTATCATTACTTTCGTCCTTTTTCTTTTCCTTTTTTTTTTTCTACTGGAATTCTTTTTCGTCTTTGTTTCTCCCAATGCGTGTTTATCAGTCAGTCTACCTTCTTGTATGACTTGTCTGTCTGTGTGTTTGTCTGTCTGTCGGTGCGTCTGTCTTTCTGTCTGTGTGTCTGTACGTGTTATCAATAAGTCTGTTTCTTCCTCTGCAGGTTTATTTATTTTTTTTCTATGAATCTCTATCTATTTTTGACTATCTCCTTTTTCTCTCTCTCTATTTTCTCTCTCTCTCTCTCTCTCTCTCTCTCTCTCTCTCTCTCTCTCTCTCTCTCTCTCTCTCTCTCTCTCTCTCTCTCTCTCTCTCTCTCTCTCTCTCTCTCTCTCTCTCTCTCTCTCTCTCTCTCTCTCTCTCTCTCTCTCTCTCGTTTAAATTTTACAGCATAACATAATATATATATATATAGAAGTCAAAATGCCACATAGTTCACAAAAAAATTGGTATGTGTGTGTATTGTCTAAGTATTCTTGCGTTTTGGCTTGTAGAACTCTCTCCCTCTCCCTCTCTCTCTCTCTATGACGACCCCAGTCTCACACCTCTCCCTCCCTCTCTCTCTCTCTCTGACGACCCCAATCTCACAGCCTCCCGCCTATCAAATCCTCTTGGCCTCGGATGAGTGGCGGCACAGACACAAACACCAGCTCTCTCTGCCTCATGCCTGCCCTACCCTCCCTCGCCTCGCCTTCCCTCTCCTCGCCTCCACCCTCGCCTCACCTCACCCTCTTCCCTCTTCACCTGTTGGCTCGCACCGCCCGCCTTACTTGGCTACTGATTCTCCATCTCCCGCGATTGGTGCTTTCCCTTCCTCTGCGAGATTGACGGGTTTGTACTCTGCTGTGTTGCCTGGTTTGCGTTACTTTTTCCTGCTTTGATTCTTTGTGTAAGTTATGCTTGTTTTTTTCTTACTATGGGTAATTGTTTTTACTTTGCTGTTATCTGTCTTTTTTATATTTTTATCTGTTTTGTTTCTTTGTGTTTTGAAGGGATATTTTTGTAAGTTATGCCTGTTTTTTTTTCTTGCTGTGATTAATTGTTTGTATTTTGCTGTTCTTTTTTTTTCTCTGTTTTTTTAAGGTTATGCTTATTTTTTCTGGGATTTATTGTTTTAGTGGTCACAGTAAATCAGATTGAACGTGTTTTTTTTTTCCTTCAATTTATCGCTAGGATTTTTGTTTTATATAAGGTGTAACATCATGGACATGTACAAAAGATACTTAGGTAATAATTGAATAGAAGACTAACCAAAACCAAAATAAAAAAATAGGGATAAATGAGATACAAAAATAACAAACTAAAGAAATTGAAGAAAAGAAAAAAAGTTATCAAATTTTACCATTCGTCATGTGAGAGACAAAAATAGAAAACGAAGTGAAACCAAAACTAAATGAAATATTGTTACGAAATGCACAATACTTTCATTTTTATTCATGTCTCGATTAACTTTTGAGGAGAAGGATCTTGCTTGTTTTATCTATTATTTTTCCTCATCCAGAAGTGTATCCCTGAACGAAAACATACAGGCTCGATCCCCACACGTTGCAGCTTTACCCAGAAGAGCTTTACGAAGAGGACTGACCATAGCGAGAGGAGTGGCGCTCTCTTAACCACTTCAGTACTGGAACGCATTTTTATCACGAATATTTGTTGTGATTAGACCATTTCATTTACATTAGGAAAGGTCTATGGAGGTCAGAAGATTAATGGCCAGTCTTCACTATTTAATCCCCACATAAGTTTCTGAAGCTGTATAAAATCACCAAACAGTAACGGGAATAAATATGAAAATGTGTTCTGGTACTGAATGGGTCATGTTTTATACTGCCATGCGACTGTGCTTGCTAATAATACTCTTGTTTTACTTGTACACTTAATTCATCGTCTGTTTAATTAATCTTTTTTCAACAACCCCTCTTGATCTTTGTTTCTAGAGATTGACAACTGTTTTTATTGTTATTTTTGTTCTTGACTGGTGTTCCTCTTATATGCCTTTACATTAGGAGGGGTCTATGGAGGTCAGAAGATTAATGGCCAGAGTCTTCACTACTTTAATCCTCACATAAGTTTCTGAAACTGTATAAAATCATCAAATAGTAACGGGAATAAATATGATAATGTGTCCTGGGTATGTTTTACTTGTATACTTAATTCATCGTCTGTTTTATTCATCGCATTTTCAACAACCACTCTTGATTTTGTTTCTAGAGATTGACGACTTTATTTTATTGTTGTTGTCCTTGACCGATGTCCCTCTTACATACGAAATACATGGAAATAGTCTTTAGTCGCAAATTAGCAACATAGTATTTCCTTTATACCACAGCATCACTCAACAATATCCTGGCCAGACAGTGAATTAGAACCTACTATCTAATATACACATTTTAAATATTTGTAATAATTTTGTGCAAACATCGCAATGTTGTGAATTGGTCATTATGTCTGTGAACACCTCAACTCTGTGACTGCCTCAGGTTTCTTATAAAAAATGTTTTTATATGAATTTACATTATAGTTTTGAGTGCATGTACATAAAATAAAATAATCTGTGGCGCCAACATCTCAATCAGATAGAAAGAATGGTGGTAAAAAAAGACGAAAAAATATGAATACAAAAAGACAGATTATTTAATGTAAGAAAGGAAAACAGGCTAAGGAAAACAGAAACGATTAAACAAATAGGTCCACTTAGATGCCAGTCCCCAAAAAGACCCGAAAGACTTAGCCAAAAAGAATGGGAGAAATGTCTTGAAACCTTAAACGTGTTGAAGTCACGAGTAGATGAACATTCAAAAACAGGCAGGGAGACCAACATGACAAAATATAATGAGAATACAAAGAAAAAAAGAGAAAAAAAAGTCAATGATGATGATGATGATGATGATGGAAAGTAACACGCAAGAGGAAATAAGGAACATGAATAGGTCACTGGGTCATGCGATACAACACACACACACACACACACACACACACACACACACACACACACACACACACACACACACACACACACACACACTTTTCAGTCATAAACAGCATAATCCTTGAAGCTTACACGCATTTGGCACGCACATCAACATGGTAATCACTACTACTGCTACTGCTACTGCTACTGCTGCTGCTGCTGCTACTACTACTACTACTACTACTACTACTACTACTACTACTACTACTACTACTACTACTGCTGCTGCTGCTGCTTCTATTACTGCTGCTACTTCTACTGATGTTACTACTACTATTCCTATTAGTATTACTCCTACACACAACAACAATTACTGCTGCTACTATAACTACTGGAAAGAAAAAAAAAATTTCTACTACTACTACAACAACAACAACAACAACTACTACTACTACTACTACTATTACTACTTCTACTACAACTTCAACTTCAACTACAACTACTACTACTACACACACACACACACACACACACACACACACACACACACACACACACACACACACACACACACACACACACACACACACACACACACACACACACACACACACACACACACACACACACACACACACACACACACACACACACACACACACACACACACACACACACACACGCGCGCGCATATACACACACACCACATAGTGTAGTGGTTAGCACGCTCGACTCACAATCGAGAGGGCAGGGTTCGAGTCCCGGCGCGGCGAGGCAAATGGGCAAGCTTCTTAATGTGTGGCCCCTGTTCACCTAGCAGTAAATAGGTACGGGATGTAACTCGAGGGGTTGTGGCCTCGCTTTCCCGGTGTGTGGAGTGTGTTGTGGTCTCAGTCCTACCCGGAGATCGGTCTATGAGCTCTGAGCTCGCTCCGTAATGGGGAAGACTGGCTGGGTGACCAGCAGACGACCGTGGTGAATTATACACGCACACACACACACACACACACACACACAAATGCACACACACACACACACACACACGCGCGCGCGCGCACACACTACACCGCGTAGTGTAGTGGTTAGCACGCTCGACTTACAATCGAGAGTACCGGGTTCGAATCCCGGTAAGCGGCGAGGCAAATGGGCAAGTCTCTTAATGTGTGGCCCCTGTTCACCTAGCAGTAAATAGGTACGGGATGTAACTGGAGGAGTTGTGGCCTCGCTTTCCTGGTGTGTGGAATGTGTTGTGGTCTTAGTTCTACCCGGAGATCGGTCTATGAGCTCTGAGCTCGCTCCATAATGGGGAAGACTGGCTGGGTGACCAGCAGACGACCGAGGTGAATCAAACACACACACACACACACACACACACACACACACACACACACACACACACCCATCCTACTCCACACCAAACACAAACACTCAAATTTTCAGGATTGCACTACATATTCCACGAACCTATACAAAAAAAAAGTCAACACTAGTTTGTGAACCAACACAGTTTTTCTTTCCTCCAGCTTTTTTTTTTTTCGTTCGTTTTCACAGGGCCACACACACACACACACACACACACACACACACACACACACACACACACACACACACACACACACACACACACACACACACAATTATATTTTCATGATCATTCCCAAATAGAAAAAATCATGACAGTTTAAAAAATCACATTTCTATGTAAATGAATGAAGGGAAAGTAAGCAATTTCTGATGCTTAAGCTTGAATTTGGAGTCATTTCTTTAAATACTTCAGTTATCTTTAGTACAATACTGTGAGCAATAACGGACAAACAAATATCAGTTGTTTTTTTCTTGACAATTGATTTAATAAGGAATGATTACTGGTTTTATTGTCTAATTTCTAACACTTTTTTTTTTTTGACAATCTGATTTGATAAGGTATGATTATTTGTTTTATTTCCTACTTTTATTATCATTATTTTTCTTTACGATCTGATTGCTTTATTTTCCACTTTTTATCACTATTTTTTTGACAGCCTGATAAAAATATGGCATGACTATATTTTTCTATTTTTTATCATCACTATTTTTTGACCATCTGATTAAATAAGTCATGATTATTTGTTTCATTTTCTAATAATCATCACTATTTTTTTGACAATTTGATTTAATTAGGTATGATCATTTGTTTTATTTTCTACTTTTATCATCACTATTTTTTCTTTTGACAATCTGATTAAATAAGTCATGATTATTTGTTTCATTTTCTAATTTTTATCAATATTTTTTTTTTACAATCTGATTTAATAAGGCATGATTGCTTCTTTTATTTTCTACTTCATCAATATCACTGGTAACACACATTCACACATTCATACATTCGCATACATTTGTTCGGTGTCTTCAGCTGAACGCAACACTTTATATCTGCGGGAAGGTCACTTCATTGCCACTTTCATTGTACACAAGCATTACTGAAAGCTCTCGCCAAACTAACACTTACTGTGAATATCATTGGAATATTTCGAATTGATGAAAAGAAAATTTATCATTACTACTTATCATTAGGAGGAGGAGGAGGAGGAGGAGGAGGAGGAGGAGGAGGAGGAGGAGGAGGAGGAGGAGGAGGAAGAGAAAAATTGGTAGAGGGTGGACTCGGTTGGAGGGAAGGACATCAGAAAGGAAGAAAAAGATGACAAATATCCTTTCAACATTTCGAATTGATAAAAAAAATAAATAAATAAAAATCATATTCTTACCTCCACCACGGAAATCCTCCTAACAACTTCCACTAAACAAAATTAATCTTCAACACTTTATTGCTCCTTTTTAACCTTTTTTTTTTTTTTGTTACATAAATAAAATCGTGTTCTTACTTTCAGCACAATCATTACTGACAAAATCCTCAAACAACTCGTTACTTGTTCACGCTTGTCTTGTTAATATTTTGATGAGAAGAACTCCTCACAGCAACAGATACCGGAGCACTTTCAATAATCATATGGTAAAATTAATAGTTACTGAGCCATGGCCATAAATGAGGTGCGGTGGAAGTCCTCAGTGATAAAAGACCTGAGGTAAATCAATCAACCTAACATAAAAGGGACAGAAGGAGAAGTTTTCTTGGGGAGATAAATTGAGAAAAAATGGAACTTATATTCATCACAAGCAAAAAGGAAACAAGAAGAGCGAAAGGAACACATTCACTCGTACTTAGATTCATTACTTTGAGACACTACAAAATTAAACAAAACAAAAAGAATAAGATAAAAGAGGAATACATACCGATAGATGAAATTAAATACCAAGCAATCATTCAGGCAACTCCAGGCTAAACAACATAAACAATAAACAGAGGAGAGAGGACAGAACAAACCATCAACTGCAGACACACGACACCAAGACAAACCAAAACAAATCACTAATTCTTTCACATAAAACCTGAATTACAAGCAAGGCATTTCTTTACTTTCTTCTTTAGTATTACTCAAGAAAGCCAATATGAAGAGTCTGGAGAAACAGTCACCTGTATTAACCCATTCAGTCCTGGGACGTATTTTTACCATAAATTTTGGTATGATTAGAAGGTTTCATTGACATTAGGAAGGGTCTATGGAGGTTAGAAGATTAATGGTTAGTCTTCACTATTTTAATCCCCACGTGAGTTTCTGAAGCTGTATAAAATCACTAAATAGTAAGCAGAATAAATATGGAAACGCGTCCTGGTACTGAAGGGACTAAGTTATGTTTCCAGGTGTAAATACGGTGTAATATATTTCTTCTAGCTCCTGTCTTGGTATGAATAATGTGATAGGTAAGGCTACCGGTCTCTCTTGGCCTAAGTCCCTATAATGCCCTGTTTCAATCCGCAGTGTTGCATTGTTGCATTTTTTCCTCCTCGTTTTTCTGACACGTAAGGTTATCAGTCACTAACCAAAACTCTCTAAGTCTCTGTTTACATTTAAGCCTCTTCAATACTGGTCCACATTTTTACCCTGAATTTGGGGTATGATTAGACGATTTTATTTACATTAGGATGGATATATGGAGGTCAGAACATTAATGGCTAGAGTCTTCACTGTCTTAATCCACACATAAGTTTCTGCAACTCCATAAAACCACCAGATAGCAAGTAGAATGAATATGAAAACGCATCGTAGCACTAAATGGGTTAAAGTTTTATATTTCATCTTTTTCTTCACTATTTTCATGGCACGTGAGGCTGTCAATCTTACCCAAACTCTCAGTAAGGTTCCGAGCAGCGCCTCCCAACACACCACCTCCCCTTGGCCAGCCCGTGACGCTACATCTAAGACAGGGTCAACTTTAAAGTCCTAAAGAGATGTACTACACTACTGCCCTCGAAACAACTCAAACGCTGCATGACATTTTCTTGTGGCCCTCGCTAAGCCTCCACCATGGCCCCTGAGAGACAAAGAGAGAGAGAGAGAGAGAGAGAGAGAGAGAGAGAGAGAGAGAGAGAGAGAGAGAGAGAGAGAGAGAGAGAGAGAGAGAGAGAGAGAGAGAGAGAGAGAGAGAGAGAGAGAGAGAGAGAGAGAGAGAGAGAGAGAGAGAGAGAGAGAGAGAGAGAGAGAGAGAGAGAGAGAGAGAGAGAGAGAGAGAGAGAGAGAGAGAGAGAGAGAGAGCGCACCAGTATTTCGCCAATGATGTGATATGGTGTCAAAATGTCTGCAGCATTCGTAATAGTTGTTCGTTGGCCAGTGTCCTTCCTACACACACACACACACACACACACACACACACACACACACACACACACACACACACACACACACACACACACACACACACACACACACACACACACACACACACACACACACACCTATGCACACATAAATAGATAGATAGATAGATAGAGACAGATAGATATATAAATAGATAGATAGATAGATAGATAGAGAGAGAGAGAGAGAGAGAGAGAGAGAGAGAGAGAGAGAGAGAGAGAGAGAGAGAGAGAGAGAGAGAGAGAGAGAGAGAGAGAGAGAATAATAATCAACTAATTCTTACTATCTGTTAATCAAAGCTATTCGTCTCCCGCTCTTGCCACTTCAGTTCTGTAATTCCTGCTTATTCTAATGGTGAGAGCTAATCGCTTATGAGATAATCACTTGGGATACGTACTTATGAATCTATGAAAACAGTAGCGAGCCAGTGGACAGTATTAACTCCTTTAGTTCAGACGCTTTGTTACCTTGAGTTTGGGTATGTTTAGACCATTTTATTTACATTAGGAAGGGTCTATGGAGGTCAGAGGATTACTAGACAAGTCACTGTTTTAATCCCTCACCTGAATTTCTGAAGCTGTACAATATCAAATAGTAACCAAAATTAATGTGAAAACGCGTTATGGTATTAAAGGGGTTAAAGGAAGTGTCTGATTCATGAGGGCTTGGGTGCGAGTCTGCATTGGTTAAAAGGAGCAGCAAATTGTCATGTCATGAAACGGGGATGAATTCGTCTCCATGTCATGAGTAATAGGAAGAGTCATGTTTTGATGGAGTACAAATTTGTAATCCAGTACAGGTTTTTGAAAGACTGACACCCACACACAAATTTTAGAAACAAAATCACTCTTAATGTTAAAACGAACCTCTTAGAAAATCTGACGTACATGGGTGCATATCGTAAAGGTGAAGAAAGATATTACACAATAGTACACAATAGTAAGTAATGAGGAAAAGTACACAATAGTAAGTAATGAGGAAAGTAGAGAAAAAGTAAAAAGATGGATATTCTACGACAGTTGTTTGCACCACATCAAACGCAATTTTAAGATGACGGGCAGACAGATACATGCAGACTGCTTTCTTGGCCAGCACTGTTTCCTCCGTGGCGGCGCGTCTCACACAGCTTTAGGCAACACTTAACGACGCGGGACGATTTCTGTCACGAATTTTCTTCTCATGTTTCTTAAATCAGCTTATCTGCTTTACATATCAGCTCGTGTCTTGATGAAAGCTTTGAGGTGTTAGCAAGCCACGCCACTGATAAAACATGGAAATATATCAGTCTGTTCTAATGTTTAATATAAATTCGCCACAACCCTCACACAACACCAGCAGTGTCGCCCACCAGATTGGCCTCAGCAATCAGTGGTAGGCGTCACTCACTCCTTGAGCTGAGAGAAAAGTGTGACACGCTGTGCACAATTGTGTTGTACGTGAAGGAAGTGTGAAAATTTGCGTATGACTTGCATTCTTTACTTCAATTTCCCACAACTCTTCTCACTTCAGCATACTGCCAGATGCATTATTGTGTGTTATCGCATTCATTATTTAAAACTTATTGAAAAAATGTAAGTAAAAGTAATATATGTATATTTGTTCATCGATACATCTATAAGTATTCTCTCTCTCTCTCTCTCTCTCTCTCTCTCTCTAATATATATATATATATATATATATATATATATATATATATATATATATATATATATATATATATATATATATCATATTGATCTCTAAAAATGATAGGTCCCCTCCCAAGATTTATCCTTAAGTGCCGTGACGCATTCCGTGACAGGTGGCAGGTGACAGGTGCTCACCACTACGCAACCATCAACATGACAACTCGATCATACATTTTTCTTTTTGGCAAGCAAAACCTTTCACAGCAATGAGAGAAACAAGCCATCACTAAGGAGGTGGCGTGGCCTCTCCTGCTGCTCCCTCTCGTCATTAGTGGCCCCGCGTGCCATTGTAAAAAGGTTAGCGTAGCTCGCCTCGTCCCCCACGACCTCAGCAACATGCAAGGCCGCGGCCATGCACATGTTTCCTCGCCGCCAGCAGGAGCAGACCCACACGTGGTCCCCGAGGCGGCACGCTAAGTCCTCTAATTACTACTAAACACACACCGGTAATTACCTTGATCGTTACGTATTCCTTATTACTGAAGATTCCCTGCAAGAGTAAAATAATGCTGCTTGTTTTTCGAAAATCAGAGCAAACTTTACACCACACTTGCTCACTTCACATACCAAAGGCCACTGAGATCTGAAGCTAAGCATCCCCGCTCGGCCATGGCGGCGTGCTTGGCTGCGGCGCAATGTTCCGAAATGCATCGCCTTGTTCCCATACGCTTCGTTCCTGAAATATATTGGTAGCGCTTCCCTGGTGTCTTATTAGGCGAGCCAGGCCTTGTGTTTGCGTCTCTCAATAAGCTTGCACGGGCACACACCGTTACCGGAGCCGCCAGAAAGGTCAAAGGAAGTACACGAGCAAGACGAGGCCGTGAACTCAGCGAAGAATCACGCTCCGGAGGCCGCTCGCCGGTTTTCACCCAATACGCGGCCTCCTTCGCCTCCTCCCTCCCTCTGATTGGGCGTCTGCTTGATGGTAATTTTGCGGTTGCCTTTATTTGGCGAAGAACAATTTGCAAGTACAAAATTTAATGGTGTTTTACAAGTGCTGCTGAATACTGAATTGATATCATAGTGGAAGCTGTTGCCGCCAAAGAAAACGAGAAAGAGGCTCGAGATCGATATGCCGGTCGTGGCGGTGATGGTGGTGGTGGTATGACGGCCGCTACCTACAGACGCACCGCAGCCGCCAGCTGGCCAGGTATTGCTTGTTTATTTGGTCAAAACTTGTAAAAAACACTTGAATCAACAAGGCGAATCTTAGTACAACCGTGGCCAATCGGCGACTAACTTACACTCACTTCCACTGTCTTACGTCTTATCTCAAAGCTTTATCGTCTGGCTTACTGAGAACCAAGTACCAGGATTAGTTAGTAGATGGTCGGTAGATCAGAGGCCTTGGAAAAACTGATGGGGTGTAGGAGGTTACTTTACTGACCACAAGCGCACCACGCAGAATGGGACAAGATGAGCACGTGAACGATTGTTTTGCACTCCTTGCCGATCCTGTAAACGTTAACTCATAATACTCACTTCCGTCTTCCAGTACAGGTGTTTACTTTCATACGGAGGAGTAAACATACAGGACAGAAGCCACATTCACCTTCAGGACACCCGCCTCATGACTTGTTGCAGCTTCCTTCATTTTCTCATGTATCTTATATTATGACATCACCGGGTAATATTTGTACCAACTTCTTGTTTCACCTGATTATCAAAACTAACAATTTGTACCAAAGACAACAAACCAATCTTTAATATGTTAACAGGATAAACCTATGGAGCTGTAAGCTACAAATAGTGTGCTAATAATAAGGCAGAGAGAGAGAGAGAGAGAGAGAGAGAGAGAGAGAGAGAGAGAGAGAGAGAGAGAGAGAGAGAGAGAGAGAGAGAGAGAGAGAGAGAGAGAGAGAGAGAGAGAGAAAACACACACAATGAAAATTACATAAAACAATATCAATCAATAAACAAGATACCAATTACACAAATAAATGCCGTCATAGAACACACACTAATGAATGAATGAATGAATGAATAAATGTTTCCTGTTACTGAAAGGATACAGGGAAACTCGAACGAAGTGAATGGCTGGACTAGACAAGGCAAGGGCAGGCGAGCATTGGGGAGGAGCAGTAGAGGAAGCAGAAAGGGCGGTGATCCAGGCTGGGTATGGAAGGCGAAAGAGGGATTACGACAGGTTTGTATTAATCTCTGGGGACGGAGTGCAGCGAGGTCTTGACATGGGAGCGAGTTAGGGTGGAAGGGAGGGAACAGGAAGCCTCCACACTCCATGACGCGTTTTTAGTACGAGTATCAAAGTAACATTGGCGAACAGTACAACAGAGAGAGTGTGAGAAGAGAAAGCGTTGATTGTTTGCTTCTGACGGGAATGATAAGAGAAGAGGAAGAGGATAAATATATGAGATAAATCCATGTACCAATAGATACATGACAGCATTACAGTGTTGATACGAGACAAACATTGAAGACAGGAGTGGAAGTTGATGGCTGTTACATTACAAAAGGAAAAGACACACAAAACGACAAATAGACTGGAAATAAAGGAAGGCCAAGACAGAAATGATGGTTTAGAGAAGCTGACAAGTGGGAAAAAAAAACGGCAGTAAAGTGTCGATAGACGTAAGGAAGTAAGAATAATCATAAAGCGTTTGGCTCAGACAGAAATGATAAAAAGGAGAGGAATGCCAAGGGAGAAATGACACGTTAATGAAGCTGATAACTCGAAAAATGTCCAGCGATGCAAGACAAGGAAGAGTTGAAGTCCATGGTTGTTACCTTATGAGAAGAGAAGTGTAGAAAGAAAAACTGGCCGCGAAATGATAAGGAAGAAAATGGGAGGTCAAAGGAGGAATGAAAGATCAGTGAAGATTACAAATGCAAGAAAGACGATATTGTAGGTAATACGAACGATGTAAAACAAGAAAGTTGAGATCCATGGCTTTCATATTAGAAGAAAAGTAGTTGTAGAAAAATTGGCTCCTAAGGGAATGATAGAAAGGAGAAGAGAAAGACAAAGGGAGGAATATACGGACTATACAAAAAGCTGATAAGTGAAAGAACGAATGTATTACAATTAATAGTTTACATTCATTTTATGAGACGACAAATTAGAGGAAATCTGTATTATCATCACAGGAATGACTGAGGAGTGGAGAGATAGAGAAAGAGGAAGACAAATGAGAACTAAATAAAACTGAGAAGTGAAAGACTTACGGCACAACATGACTATACGAGCCACGCAAATAAGACCAGAAACCAGTGGTAGGACGACCCGTAGTGTGTGGCATAGAGGTCTGTATCCCAGATTGATTTGGCTACACTGTGAACAAAGCGATATGAAAAAAATGAATAGAAAAGGTGCAC
This sequence comes from Portunus trituberculatus, assembly GCF_017591435.1. Lineage (NCBI taxonomy): Eukaryota > Metazoa > Arthropoda > Malacostraca > Decapoda > Portunidae > Portunus > Portunus trituberculatus. The sequence goes on from NC_059293.1 coordinate 1,364,459, forward strand.
AACATCACAGTAAAGTGGAATCATTATGAACTCTGAAACGTGACAATTATTTTTGACTTTGAATGGTCACATAACACAAGAGGTAGAGAAAGTAGTTTAGTGAAGTAGTAAAGGAAAATCAAATAGCGTTAACTGAGATAAAAGAGAGTAAGAGAAAGTATAGTAATTATGTACGTGGAAAGATTGTAAGAAATAGAAAAGATTAGCATATTTATTGGCAGTTAACTCCTTCAGTACTGGGACGCATTTTTACAATGATTTTTGGACACGATTAGACGATTTTATTGACAATGGGAAGAGTCTATGGAGGGCAGAAGATTAACGGGCAGAGTCCTCACTATTTTATTCCCCCACATGAGGTTCTGACGCTGTATAGAATCACTAAATAGTAAGCAGAATGAATATGGAAACGCGTCATGGTACTGAAGGGGTTAAGTGAACTAAGCTGAAATAAGTGAAGAAAATGTAATGAGCTGAACAATGGAGAAAGACTGCAAAAAAATAGAAAAATACCACCAAAGCTACAATGAAAGTAAAATATATTCATCCACATTTAAGGCAATGACGCGCTTGACTTACAGTTCTATGATGACAAAATAGCAGTTAACTTCTGGTAACGAGTAACTACAGCAGCACACATTGCCCTTTCACTGCCTTTGGTATTTTTCTCTTCATTACCACACATTTATCTCACGTAATGTTTATATCTGTCTGTGTGTGTGTGTGTGTGTGTGTTCACCAAGGCCTGATAAAGAGCGGACCAACAACCACCAGCAGTTACTCTCTCAGTTCGAACTTAAACCTCATTATTACCGATCTTCAAGTAGGACAGTGACTTCACACACCACACACCTCTCACCACTCACCACTCACCACACACCACTCAACATTCATCACTCATCCTCACCACACACCACACACCACTCATCAAACACCACACACCACACACCACTCACCACTAACCACTTACCACACAGCTCTCACCACACCACACACCAATCACCACTCACCACACACCACACACCACACACCACTCACCACACACCACTCACCACACACCACACACCTCTCACCACTCACCACTCATCACACAGCTCTCACCACACACCACTCATCACTCACCACACACCACACACCTCTCACCACTAACCACTCACCACACACCCCTGGCCAAGAGAAACAATAACAATGCCGCTTGTCAAAGAAAGAAAAAAAGTGATTAAGTCCTACTGGGATTCGAACCTACGCCAACCATGGTGGCCAACACTAAATCTGCCCCATTACCAGTGTGTGTGTATTTACCTGGTTGTATTTACCTAGTTGTAGTTTTACAGGGCCTGGGCTTTACGCTCGTGGGGCCCCACTTCTTCACTCAAAGTGTTCCACGTCTCAACACATCTTTGTGGGAAACTATATTTTTTAACATGTGCTTCGAATGTCGTGTGTGTGTGTGTGTGTGTGTGTGTGTGTGTGTGTGTGTGTGTGTGTGTGTGTGTGTGTGTGTGTGTGTGTGTGTATGATATAGTGAAGACGTCAATAAATGGGAAGATATGGTCCTATCCTACCTTATCCCAATGCCTTGTCCAGTCCTTTCACACACACACACACACACACACACACACACACACACACACACACACACACACACACACACGCACAAGCCCTGCCCCAGACTGCATGGCATAGAAGACAAGATCAGGCAAGACTGAGGTGAGTGCAGACAATATAAGCCCGTAATTTGAAACGCCTTACTTTCTCACCCCCACTGATGTCAAAGATTACGGAGGTGACTCGCCACGTACTTAACAATGCTTCTTCTATTAACACTGTAGAAATCTTACTCTTTACTCAAATAAATCATAAAAAAATACCATTAAAAGCTCATGTGGCCAAGCAGAGTAAAAGAAAAATAGTGAAGGTGCGTTATAAAGATGTTTCAGTATGATATAGAATGTTTCGGTGCTTTATAGAGTGTTTGAGTGCTTTATAGAGTGTTTGAGTGCTTTATAGAGTGTTTGAGTGCTTTATAGAGTGTTTGAGAGCGTTATAGAGTGTTTGAGTGCTTTATAGAGTGTTTGAGAGCGTTATAGAGTGTTTGAGAGCGTTATAGAGTGTTTGAGTGCGTTATAGAGTGTTTGAGTGCGTTTTATAAGTGTTTGAGTGCGTTATAGAGTGTTTGAGTGAGTTATAAAGGTTTGAGTGCGTTGTAGAGGCTTTGAGTGTGTTATAGTGTGTTTGAGTGCGTTTTAGTGCGTTATAAAGTGTTTAAGTGCTTTATAGTGTGTTTGAGTGCGTTATAGAGTGTTTGAGTGCGTTATAGAATGTTTGAATGCGTTAGTGTGTTTGAGTGTTTTATTGAGTGTTTGAGTGCGTTGTAGAGGTTTTAGAGTGCGTTATTTAAGTTTTTGAGTGCGTTGTAGAGGTTTTAGTGCGTTATAGTGTGTTTGAGTGCGTTATAGATGTGCTTGAGTGCGTTATACAGTGCTGAGTGCGTTATAGATTGAGTGCGTTATAGAATGTTTACGAGCGTTATAGAGTTTGAGTGCGTTATAGAGTGTTTGAGAGCGTTATAGAGTGTTTGAGTGAGTTAGTGTGTATTGAGTGCGTTATTGACTGTCTGAATGTTTTAAAAGGTGTTTGAATGCATTAAAGAGTGTTTGAGTGCGTTATAGAGGTGTTAAGTGCTTTATAGTGTGTTTGAATGCATTATAGAGGGTTTAATGCGTTATAGTGTGTTTGAGTGCGTTTTAGATTTGCTTGAGTGCGTTAGAGAGTGTGTTACAGATTGTTCGAGTGCGTTGAAAAAATAACAAGGAGATATGCATGCGTGTCTTCTTTTCATGTTTTCGATACAAGAAAAAAATTAAAGTCTGCCCTGAAATATAAGTCGTTTTCTATGTCTCTCTCTCTCTCTCTCTCTCTCTCTCTCTCTCTCTCTCTCTCTCTCTCTCTCTCTCTCTCTCTCTCTCTCTCTATGTAGTTGTAGTAGTAGTAGTTGTAATAGTAGTAGTAGTAGTAGTGGTAATAGTAGTAGTAGTAGTAGTAGTAGTAGCAGTAGTAGTAGTAGTAGTAGTAGTAGTAGTAGAAGTGGTGGTGGTGGTGGGTGGCGGAGGCGGTGATGGTACTGGCGATGATTGTGGTGATGGTGGTGGTAATATTAGTAGTGGTAGTAGTAGTAGTAGTAATAGTAGTAGTAGTAGTAGTAGTAGTAGTAGTAGTAGTAGTAGTAGTAGTAGTAATTTTGGTGGTGGTTATGATGATGGTGGTAACATATAATGATAGTAATAGTTGTGGTGCTGGTGGTAGTGGTGGTGGTGGTGGTGGTGGTGGTGGTAATGATGGTAATAGTTGTGGTGATGGTGGTGGTGGTGGTGGCGGTGGTGGTGGTGGTGGTGGTAGTAATGATGGTAATAGTTGTGGTGATGGTAGTAGTGGTGGTGGTGGTGGTGGTAGTAATGATAGCAATAGTTGTGGTGGTGATGGTGGTGGTGATGGTGGCAGTGAAACGAGGGAAAAACTGGCATAAAAGCGATAAGAAGAGCTGGACACTTCCGTACCTCGGTCCGCGCCTCGCCTCCTCCGTAGCATTACTTACGATCATTTTTGGCGGTCTGTGCTACCAATCGTCTATATATATCGGCATCCAACAAAATATACATGCGTCGTGGCAGTGAGGCGCCCATCATACACTCACAGCCGCCTCAATACCACTTCGCAAATTTTCAAACTCCTGAACATCAAAACCCCATTTCTGAGCACAAATTCCTCTAAACCATACGAATGAGCCCAATAGCGATAAAGTCCTATGTAACGTAACACTGCTGCAATAAATCGTGTTACATATAGTCAGGCAATTCCAATGTCCCTGCTCAGTGGCGTCACCTCACCGCCGGTACACTTGCCAGTCTTCAATACATATCAGGAATACCCACATAATCAGTACACTCATTGCACAATACACGTACCTTGCTGACCTCTGGGAACACCTCAGGATGCATAAAGGCAGTCTTGAGTCACCTGGACAGCAAATCACCGCGCCAAAGCACCGAATTCATCACCACACGCGTGCACAACGGCCTGCACACATTTCGCCGGACTGACTGAGCGGCGGTGGTTGGCGTGAGTCGCATTGTTTCGAAGCTCCTCAATATTTCAGGCTCAGGTATTTGCTTGAATTTCGTCTTCTTTCTGGCTAGAATGTAATAGCGTAGTGTTGGCACAGTTCATAAATGTTCTTTACTTCTATTTATGACCATGATATAACTTCCATCAGCCACGAACGGAGCTAAATGTGTCAATGATGTGTTCGTACGTACGTGCAGTATTTGAGTGTGTGGCGCTTAGTCAGGGCCGCCAGTATGGGTGTCGCGGCCTCATATTAACGTAGATAGGTAATACTGATATCAAGACGTTAATTGCATTATTGCTACAAGTCCTGCAAGCTTTGCGTTTCATAGATGGTGCCACACAGGACTGACCGCCATATTCAGAAACGCTTCCCTCTCCCACCGCGACCATTTTCAAAGATAGAGACGATTAGCCCTGTCCTAAGTGGTATTTTTCCTGTTGATAATGCAGAAAACTTTTTAACATTTCACTAGATTTACAGAAAGATCCTTAAGAACCAGTGTTACTTCAACTAGAGCCCTTTGAAAACAGTGAAAGTGGAGCAGGGAAGTGTTTCAAAATATGTGCCTTGAGAGTATCGTGCGGCACAGTGCTTGTTTCGTCTCACTTACTCCTCCGCTCGTCAGGAAACACATGAAGCAATGAAACACTTCTGAAGCCTACAACGTATACACAAATATCTGGGAACTAATAAAACCAATAACTGAGGTTTTTTAATTACTTCTGGCCACATTAATTGGTGATGAGGGTCACAATATTCTACGTTAACGTGAAAATATCTTTACGTGCCTTAACCCAAAACTCCCACACAGCACTGCATGAGGATTAAAACGCATCTTGAAGTAACCATGGAAAATAAATCCGAGTAATAAATATTAGACCAACTACAAGAAATAATGAAAATAAGAAGAATGATCTCACATAGAATAAAGAACATAATGATAACAAAATAGGGGAAGGAGTATACTTGAAACCGGTCTCTATCTCCAAGCTATGCAGGGGAACGCTACACGATCCATCCTCAGAATGTTCCCTTTCTTATTGTACTATTATAACAGATCGTTATAAGGAGCAGGAACAAGCAGCCCACCACCCACCAACGCACTCAAACACTCATTAACACACTCAAACACTCTATAACGCTCTCAAACACTCTATAACGCTCTCAAACACTTTATAACGCTCTCAAACACTCTGTAATGCATTTAAACACTCTATAACGCTCTCAAACACACTATATCGCACTCAAACACTCAATAACGCTCTCAAACACTCTATAACGCACTCAAAACTCTATAACGCACTTAAACACTCTATAACGCTCTCAAACACTCTATATCGCTCTCAAACACTCTATAACGCACTCAAACACTCTGTAACGCACTCGAACACTCTACAACGTACTCGAACACTCTATAACGCTTTTAAACACTCAATAACTCACTCAAACATCTCTATAACGCTATCAAGAACTTTATAACGCTCTCAAACACACTATAACGCACTCAGACACTCAATAACGCACTCAAACACTCTATAACGCACTAAAACACTCTATAACGCACTCAAACATCTCTATAAAGCACACAAAACACACATATGGGTTACTAACGAAAAGGATTTGATTTCACTAATTATCAATATTGTATTCAAGTGTGTGTGTGTGTGTGTGTGTGTGTGTGTGTGTGTGTGTGTGTGTGTGTGTGTGTGTGTGATATAGTGAAGACGTCAATAAATGGGAAGATATGGTCCTATCCTACCTTATCCCAATGCCTTGTCCAGTCCTTTCACACACACACACACACACACACACACACACACACACACACACACACACACAAGCCGTGACAAAGACTCAAAGTAATGAGCCTCCGATACTGCCCTGCCCCAGACTGCATGGCATAGAAGACAAGATCAGGCAAGACTGAGGTGAGTGCATAAAATAAAAGCCCGTAATTTGAAACGCCTTACTTTCTCACCCCCACTGATGTCAAAGATTACGGAGGTGATTCGCCACGTACTTAACAATGCTTCTTCTAATAATAATGTAGAAATCTTACTCTTTACTCAAATAAATCATAAAAAATACCATTAAAAGCTCAAGTGACCAAGCAGAGTAAAAGAAAAATAGTGAAGGTGCTTTATAAAGATGTTTCAGTATGATATAGAATGTTTCGGTGCTTTATAGAGTGTTTGAGTGCTTTATAGTGTTTGAGAGCGTTATAGAGTGTTTGAGTGCTTTATAGAGTGTTTGAGAGCGTTATAGAGTGTTTGAGTGCTTTATAGAGTGTTTGAGAGCGTTATAAAGTGTTTGAGTGCTTTATAGAGTGTTTGAGTGCGTTTTAGAAGTTTGAGTGTGTTTTAGAAGTGTTTGAGTGAGTTATAGAGGTTTGAGTACGTTGTAGAGGTTTTGAGTGTGTTATAGTGTGATTGAGTGCGTTTTAATGCGTTATAAAGTGTTTAAGCGCTTTATAGAGTGTTTGAGTGCGTTATAGTGTGTTTGAGTGCGTTATAGAGTGTTTGAGTGCGTTATAGAATGTTTGAGTTCGTTAGAGTGTTTGAGTTTTATTGAGTGTTTGAGTGCGTTGTAGAGGTTTTAGAGGGCGTTATATATGTTTTTGAGTGCGTTATAGAGGTTTGAGTGCGTTATAGAGGTTTGAGTGCGTTATAGTGTGTTTGAGTGCGTTATAGAGTGTTTGCGTGCGTTATAGATGTGCTTGAGTGCGTTATAGAGTGTTGAGTGCGTTATAGAGTGCTGAGTGCGTTTTAGAATGTTTGAATGCGTTATAGTGTTTGAGAGCGTTATAGAGTGCTTGAGAGCGTTATACTGTTTGAGAGCGTTATAAAGTTTTTGAGTGAGTTATAGTATGTATTGAGTGCGTTATTGACTGTCTGAATGTGTTAAAGGGTGTTTGAATGCATTAAAGAGTGTTTGAGTGCGTTATAGAGGTGTTAAGTGCGTTATAGTGTGTTTGAATGCGTTATAGAGGGTTTAATGCGTTATAGTGTGTTTGAATGCGTTTTAGATTTGCTTGAGTGCCTTAGAGAGTGCGTTACAGATTGTTCGAGTGCGTTGAAAAAATAATGAGATATGCATACGTGTCTTCTTTTCATGTTTCCGATACAGAAGAAAAAAATTAAAGTCTGCCCTGAAATATAAGTCGTTTTCTATGTCTCTCTCTCTCTCTCTCTCTCTCTCTCTCTCTCTCTCTCTCTCTCTCTCTCTCTCTCTCTCTCTATGTAGTAGTAGTAGTAGTAGTAGTAGTAGTAGTAGTAGTAGTAGTAGTAGTAGTAGTAGTAGTAGTAGTAGTAGTAGTAGTAGTAGTAGTAGAAGTGGTGGTGGTGGTGGGTGGCGGAGGCGGTGATGGTACTGGCGATGATTGTGGTGATGGTGGTGGTAATATTAGTGGTAGTAGTAGTAGTAGTAGTAGTAGTAGTAGTAGTAGTAGTAGTAGTAGTAGTAGTAGTAGTAATAGTAGTAGTAGTAATTTTGGTGGTGGTTATGATGATAGGGGTAACATATAATGATCGTAATAATTGTGGTGGTGGTGGTGGTGGTAGTAATGATGGCAATAGTTGTGGTGATGGTGATGGTGGTGGTGGTGGTGGTGGTGGTAGTGGTAGTGGTAGTGGTAGTGGTGGTGGTGGTGTGGTGGTGGTAGTAATGATGGTAATAGTTGTGGTGATGGTGGTAGTGGTGGTGGTGGTGGTGGTAGTAATGATGCTAATAGTTGTGGTGATGGTGGTGGTGGTGGTGGTGGTGGTGGTGGTGGTAATGATGGTAATAGTTGTGGTGATGGTGGTGGTGGTGGTGGTGGTGGTGGTGGTGGTGGTGGTGGTGGTGGTGGTAGTAATGATGGTAATAGTTGTGGTGATGGTGGTGGTGGTGGTGGTGGTGGTGGTGGTAGTAATGATAGCAATAGTTGTGGTGGTGATGATGGTGGCAGTGAAACGAGGGAAAGCTTGGTAAGAGTGGTGGTGGTGGTGGGACCACCAAACGAGGCGCTAGATGAAGTAGTAAATAAGTAACAGTGGTGGTGATGGTGATGGTGATGATGGTGGCAGTGAAACGAGGGAAAGCTTGGCATAAGAGCGATAAGAAGAGCTGGACACTTCCGTACCTCGGTCCGCGCCTCGCCTCAATACCACTTCGCAAATTTTCAAACTCCTTAACATCAAAACCCCATTTCTGAGCACAAATTCCTCTAAACCATACGAATGAGCCCAATAGCGATAAAGTCCTATGTAACGTAACACTGCTGCAATAAATCGTGTTACATATAGTCAGGCAATTCCAATGTCCCCGCTCAGTGGCGTCACCTCACCGCCGGTACACTTGCCAGTCTTCAATACATATCAGGAATACCCACATAATCAGTACACTCATTGCACAATACACGTACCTTGCTGACCTCTGGGAACACCTCAGGATGCATAAAGGCAGTCTTGAGTCACCTGGACAGCAAATCACCGCGCCAAAGCACCGAATTCATCACCACGCGCGTGCACAACGGCCTACACACATTTCGCCGGACTGACTGAGCGGCGGTGGTTGGCGTGAGTCGCATTGTTTCGAAGCTCCTCAATATTTCGGGCTCGGGTAATTGCTTGAATTTCGTCTTCTTTCTGGCTAGAATGTAATAGCGTAGTGTTGGCACAGTTCATAAATGTTCTTTACTTCTATTTATGACCATGATATAACTTCCATCAGCCACGAACGGAGCTAAATGTGTCAATGATGTGTTCGTACGTACGTGCAGTATTTGAGTGTGTCGTGCTTAGTCAGGGCCGCCAGTATGGGTGTCGCGGCCTCATATTAACGTAGATAGGTAATACTGATATCAAGACGTTAATTACATTATTGCTACAAGTCCTGCAACCTTTGCGTTCATAGATGGTGCCGCACAGGACTGACCACCATATTCAGAAACGCTTCCCTCTTCCACCGCGACCATTTTTCAAAGACCAGAGAGACGATAGAGGCGATTAGCCGTCCTAAGTGGTATTTTTCCTGTTGATAATGCTGAAAACTTTTTAACATTTCACTAGATTTACAGAAAGATCCTTAAGAACCAGTGTTACTTCAACTAGAGCCCTTTGAAAACAGTGAAAGTGTAGCAGGAAGTGTTTCAAAATATGTGCCTTGAGAGTATCGTGCGGCACAGTGCTTGTTTCGTCTCACTTTCTCCTCCGCTCGTCAGGAAACACATGAAGCAAATGGAACACTTCTGAAGCCTACAACATATACACAGATATCTGGGAACTAATAAAACCAATAGCTGAGGTTTTTTAATTACTTCTGGCCACATTAATTGGTGATGAGGGTCACAATATTCTATGTTAACGTGAAAATATCTTTACGTGCCTTAACCCAAAACTCCCACACAACACTGCATGGGGATTAAAACGCAGCTTGAAGTAACCATGGAAAATAAATCCGAGTAATAAATATTAGACCAACTACAAGAAATAATGAAAATAAGAAGAATGATCTCACATAGAATAAATAACATAATGGCAACGAAGTAGGGGAAGGAGTATACTTGAAACCCGTCTCTATCTCCACGCTATGCAGGGGAACGCCACACGATCCATCCTCAGAATGTTCCCTTTCTTATTGTACTATTATAACAGATCGCTATAAGGAGCAGGAACAAGCAGCCCACCTCCCACCAACGCACTCAAACACTAATTAACACACTCAAACACTCTATAACTCTTTAAACACTTTATAACGCTCTCAAACACTCTATATCGCACTCAAACACTTTATAACGCTCTCAAACACTCATTAACACACTCAAACACTCTATAACGCTCTCAAACACTTTATAACGCTTTCAAACACTTTATAACGCTCTCAAACACTCTGTAACGCACTTAAACACTCTATAACGCTCTCAAACACTCTATATCGCACTCAAACACTCAATAACGCTCTCAAACACTCTATAACGCACTCAAACATTCTATAACGCACTCGAACACTCTACAACGCTCTCAAACACTCTATATCGCACTCAAACACTCAATAACGCTCTCAAACACTCTATAACGCACTCAAACACTCTATAACGCACTCGAACACTCTATAACGCACTCAGACACTCAATAACGCACTCAAACACTTTATAACGCTCTAAAACACTCTATAACGCACTCAAACATCTCTACAACGCACACAAAACACACATCTGGGTTACTAACGAAAAGGATTTGATTTCACTAATTATCAATATTGTATTCAAGTGTGTGTGTGTGTGTGTGTGTGTGTGTGTGTGTGTGTGTGTGTGTGTGTGTGTGTGTGTGTGTGTGTGTGTGTTTTACTGAGTTTTGCGTATTCACTTCACTATGACGGGCCTATTTCTGCATTTCTTCGTCCTTACTAAATATATTTGAGCTTAATATCTCCCTATTTGTTTGTGCTTTACTCGCTACACTCACTCTAAGAACGAAAAAGTGAAAAGAAATACTTGATAAATAAATCATCTAGAAATGTCACAGTTAGCCATCGAGAGTACAATTTTCTGTGGTTTGCCTGAGAGATTTGAAGGGGATCACTAAAGGATTTGTCTATTCTCTCTTGCACACCCCATCCATCCCCTTCTGACATGTCTCAATGAAAGAATATAACAACAATAATAATAATAAAAATAATAATAATAGTAATAATAATAGTAATAATAATAATAATAAGAGTATAAATGATAATAAAAAATAATGAATAAATAGCAAAAACAATGATAGTAATAATAATAGCAATAGTAACAACAATAATAATAAAAGATGATAATAATAATAACAATAGTAACAATAATAATAGATGACAAAGATTTTTTATTCTTTTGTCATTGCGTATTCTGAGTTGAGAGTGTGAGAGAGCCATAGATACACACACACACACACACACACACACACACACACACACACACACACACACACAGGTAACGCAGAAACACGTATAAAGACAAACAGAGAGAGCGTGAGAGAGATACATACACACACACACACACACACACACACACACACACACACACACACACACACACACACACACACACACACACACACACACACACACACACAAAGGTAACACAGAGACACATATAAAGACAAACAGAGAGATAGAAAGAGGACACACACACACACACACACACACACACACACACACACACACACACAAAGGTAACACAGAGACACATATAAAGACAAACAGAGAGAGATAGAGAAAGAGGGACACACACACACACACACACACACACACACACACACACACACACACACTTCACTCTTTTATTGTTTTTCTAAGACATTTGTTCCTAATCAGAGTTCAAATTCAGAGAGCATTCCTGTAATACTAGCAGTAATAATGTTAACTTATCATTACCTGTATTTAAGACTGAAATAAAGAAAAAAAATAATGTTATAAGTTTTGGTTCATAATTTTTCAATAGTCTCCCTCGGGATATATAAGTCCTGCTTCGAGGAAGTAATTCAATTTACATTAATAGGGTCTGCGGGGGTACACTGGAACCATGCGTGCTTTGGGCTCCGAGGGGTCTCTAATTGCATGGGTTCGAATTCTGTCCACGATCGGAGTGTAGGTTGGGCTTCCTCAATATGGGCAATGGTTTCCTAGCGGGTGGTCTTTGAGATAGAAGGTACCCCAAAAGAATCCCCTTTCGTCTATAAATTTCTGTGAAAAAAACACAATGTATAAATAATAAATGAAAAAAATGGTAATGAAATTCAAAAGGAAACAAGAAGTAATCTGGTACATGTACACATTTAGATACACTATAATTATTCATGAATTTGGTAGGATAATGTTTTCTTTGTAATTCTCATGATGGTTGAGTCCTTGCTGTCTTCTGACTTACACTTAATGTTTTATTAGTTTACCCATTCACTGTATTCATTACTATCATAATACATTACATTACATCAGCAAGGCTTGTTCACCTTGCCACAGTTTGGTATTTAATCTAACTCCTAAAATCTGTCTGTGTTAGGAGGTATGACTTGACAGACTGTGCCAAGATATATTTTTGTTATGTCTTCATATGTTTGTAATGTAAATAATGACAATAAATTTACTTTACTTTACACACACACACACACACACACACACACACACACACACACACAGAGAGAGAGAGACAGACAGACAGACAGACAGACATGTATCGCCAGCACTATAGCTTTTCATTACAACTACCCACGCGCCTGTTCCGCAAAGGCAGGGAGCAAATGCACGTGTCTTCTTACACACACACACACACACACACACACACACACACACAAGTACGTTACGCCTCCGTGCGGGTGTCAGATCCCTTGGTGCACGGAAATGTTACTTGTGTTATTTTCTGATTGCCTTGAGTCGCTTGGCGTTCATTGATGAGGCTGTTTGTTTACTCTTTTGTTTACTCTCTTGGTTATTTGCTTATTGGAGTGTCATTTATTTGGTTCATGTTATCATCACATCTTTTACGCAGTTTTCTATTCATTCATGCTGGATAATAATTGATCTGTCTGTTTATATATCTTTTGTGATTTTTATTGTTTTATTAATTTTATTGTATCATGTTTTAGGTTATTTCATTTATCGTTTCTCTGATCAAAGACAACTTGTCCTTAATTAATAAAAATCTTTATCAGTTTATTTAATTTTAGTTTTTTTATTAGTTATTTTTCAACTATTTTTTTTATTTATTATCATTATGATTTTTTAAAATTTTATTATTATTATTATCATTATTATTTTTTTTCTTGTTATTCCCTCAGCATCTCGCGTCACCGCCTCAGTCGCCTCTGCCACCAGCGGGCGGCGCTCCCTGTCACACCATCTCCTTTCCCTTCGCCGGATGCTTCAATTACGTTATTATTATTATTTTCTTTTAGGATATAATTTCCAGCTGTTTTTTTCTTCAGTTTATTTTGTTTTATTCATACGTTCATTTGACTATTCACTTAATCATTTTTTCTACTTTATATTCACGCAAAGTCAACATTAACGCATCTCTATATTCCAAAAGGTCAACAAAAAAAAAAAGGACTTTTTACGTTACGCAAATGACGAATCAGCAGGCGCCGCGTCTCCGCATGAACTCAACCGCTGCTGCCAGGGGCTTGGCGGCGTGTTGCTGCACGAGCTCGGCGGCTGCCGCCAGGGGGCTTGGCGGCATGTTGCTGCACGAGCTCAGCGGCTGCCGCCAGGGGGCATGGCGGTGTGTTGCCGTAAGAGCTCAGCGGCTGCCGCCAGGGGGCATGGCGGTGTGTTGCCGCAAGAGCTCAGCGGCTTCCGCCAGGGGGCATGGCGGTGTGTTGCCGCAAGAGCTCAGCGGCTGCCGCCAGGAAGTTTACCTGCAGCCGCGCGGTGCAAGGCCCGCAGGGCCTGGATCACCGCTGCCAGCTGTGGCCGCTGGGCGGGGTTTTGGCTGCGAGCCTGCACCACCCACCTTACAAGGGCTTTCCTGGCGCGGCGGCAGCTGGTGGGGCACGACAGGTGGCACAGGTCCTGCAAGCAGGTCAGCCAGGCCGAAGGCGTCGCTGGCCTCGCAGCAGAAGTGGGTCTTCCTGAGGATCTCTGGGGCGATCCAGGGGTAGTTCTCGGTGTCCTGGATGGCCTTTTCCAGGACCCCCTTGGTGCCCACGGGCTTGGCCAGGCCCACGTCGATCACGGTGGCCACAGGCTCGCCGCTCTGGGTGGACACGCACACATTGTCCGCCTTGATGTCGTTGTGGGTGAAGCCCTGGCGGTGCATTCGCTGCAGTGTGCGGCACGTCTGCAGGTGCACGCTGACGGCGTCTGCAAACGTGGGCGCTTCGCTCAGCATGTAATCGCTGAGCGTTATGCCGGCGAAGGGAGTGACCAGCTGGCGAGACTCCACACATACGCCTACCAGGCGCTGCACGCCGGGAAGCTGCAGCTGGCTGAGGCTGATGGCCTCCTTTACCAGCTCAGGCAGCCTGTCTCGGCCAAAGGTCTTGATGACCAGTTCTTCCTGCGTGCGCCGCCTCATGGTCTTGAAGCAGGAGCCGTAGCTTCCCGCGCCCAGAGGCTCTCGCACGCGGCCGATCATCTGCCGCAACTGGTGCCGCCCCAGCAGGGGCACACCCTCCATCTGCAGCCTTCGCTTGGCCCGTGTGTCCTTGGAGCAGCCGCGCTGGATTCTGCCGCCGCCCAGCCTTTCTTTCACCTCCTTGAACCACTCCTGGTAGGACCGCTCGCGCCTCTGCTTCTTGGGGCAGGCAGTGTGACCTGAGGCTGGCGACGCGGGCCGCTTGTTGCGCTGCTTGGCGAGTTCCCCGTGCTCGAAGTCCATGGTGACTTGTGCTTCCTGGCAAGACAAGGCTGTGTCCTTGTGTTCTCCGCTTGGGAGGAGCGCTGGAGTGGCTCTCCAGAGGATGAGTATCCTTACTAGAACATACCACCCCCTTGCAGGCCGACCGCACTCATATTGAAGATGATCATTTCACTTAAGGGAAATAGCTCAGTGCTGCATTTTTTTTTCATATTGACTACTTAACATATTCACTATTGCAGCCAAATCCAACCTGCCTCTCGATGACCCTTTAATCATTGAGACCATTGCTGTCACTACTATTACTGTGTATATCTAGATAATGTGTAGACTGTAGGGAAACACAAACTGATACAAAAATGTAATATATATATATATATATATATATATATATATATATATATATATATATATATATATATATATATATATATATATATATATTACATTCTTTGCATCAGCTTGTGTTTCCCTTTCATCCACTTTATTTTACTCTTACCATTACTACCAACATTTACACTGTTAACTTATACACCATAGACTGTGTGGCCATCTGAATAAATTATGTTGTTGGCCAGCTACTTACAACAGCTCCCGTGGTGTAGTGGTTATCACGTCTGCTTTACACGCAGAAGGTCCCAGGTTCGATCCCTGGCGAGAGCATCCCTTTTATTGGAAGTTATTCCTTATGAAGCCTGAGACCAGTTCTTGACGGTCAAAGAAATACTTGCCCAGTATTGAACACAGAATAAAGGAACTTGAAATGTGTGTCGATCCGATCAACAAGGGAAATTGTTAAAGATGTTTTTGCATATTATAACGTTTAATAAATGAAGGGAATCCATGAAATGTACCAGTGTGCAAGAATTCTGTTTTATGTCATGACTGAGTATATAACATCAGTCACTGAGCCTCCTTGCCGACTCACGCGAGAGTTCGGCCACGGCAGGAACACTGAGGTAGTAAATATCTTACAGTGGAGTGGCGGAAAGGTAACTGCCATCCCAGAGAAGAAAAAGAAAAGAACAAAATTTCCCAGATGTTATACTTTTCATGTGCACTGCGATGGTACGGCTCCCTGGGACAACGGCATAGCAAGATGAGAGAGGCTGAAGCGGGACTGTATTGGTGAAGAGGATGTTGTGCAGGAAACACTTGAAAAAGAATATCGGGTGTTGCTATTCATGAGTAATTTAAGCTTGTTGTAATGAAAGGAAAATCAACGAATTTATCGGTGCATGTGTGCAGTTAGAGCAAGCGCAGAGCACACAGCCACGTGACGCCCACATTGTTACTAACTGCCAGCTTACAGTGTTGATGTTGCAGGACATGAGCTGTGACGTACTGTTTGTGTGGATTAGATTAGCCTTAGTGATGCAGCAGACACCTTAGTTGAAACACCCACAGGAAAGAAAACCACTGATGTTGTTACCGGAAAGAACATAAGAAGGAGAAGAAGTAGAATGAGGAAAACTAGACAGGAAATATAAAGTGCCAATATAAAACGAATTGTGAATCTTTCCAAAAACTGCTTATGTGCCCAGGACGACGCAGTGCAACCCTTAAACTTACTTATTTGCTTTACTATTCTGCAAATGTTATTCTGCATCCCAGTCTGAGTCTCACATTGACGCTACCTACGGATGGAGAGTTCAGTCCAAGGGTTACATTGTGTCGTCAAGTACATACAGGAAGTTTTTGGGAAGATGTGTGTGTGTGTGTGTGTGTGTGTGTGTGTGTGTGTGTGTGTGTGTGTGTGTGTGTGTGTGTGTGTGTGTGTGTGTTTGTATGGGTGTGTGTTTCTGTACATGTGTGTGTGTTTCTGCGCATGTGTGTCTGTTTCTGTACGTGTGTGTGTGTGTGTGTGTGTGTGTGTGTGTGTGTTCGTTTGTGTGTGTGTGTGTGTGTTTCTGTGCATGTGTGTGTGTGTGTGTGTGTGTGTGTGTGTGTGTGTGTGTGTGTGTGTGTGTGTGTGTGTGTGTGTGTGTGTGTGTGTGTGTGTGTGTGTGTGTGTGTGTGTGTGTTTCTGTGTGTGTGTGTGTGTGTGTGTGTGTGTGTGTGTGTGTGTGTGTGTGTGTGTGTGTGTGTGTGTGTGTGTGTGTGTGTGTGTGTTTCTGTGTGTGTGTGTGTGTGTGTGTGTGTGTGTGTGTGTGTGTGTGTGTGTGTGTGTGTGTGTGTGTGTGTGTGTGTGTGTGTGTGTGTGTGTAATTCACCTCGGTCGGCTGCTGGTCACCCAGCCAGTCTTCCTCATTACGGAGCGAGCTCAGAGCTCATAGACCGATCTTCGGGTAGGACTGAGACCACAACACACTCCACACACCGGGAAAGCGAGGCCACAACCCCTCGAGTTACATCCCGTACCTATTTACTGCTAGGTGAATAGGGGCCACACATAAAGAGGCTTGCCCATTTGCCTCGCCGCTTCCGGGACTCGAACCAGGCCCTCTCGATTGTGAGCCGAGCGTGCTAACCACTACGCGGTGTGTGTGTGTGTGTGTGTGTGTGTGTGTGTGTGTGTGTGTGTGTGTGTGTGTGTGTGTGTGTGTTTATCTCTGTATCTCTCTCTGCATGTCTTTATATGTATTATATGTTATCTGTGTGTTTTCTGCATGTATCTATGTCTCTCTCACACTCTCAAGGCAAAATACACATGAAGGCACCACACTTCCGATGACAGAAAAATTGGAAAGCTTCATATTCCATTACCAGATAAGACTGAGCAAAGATCACTCCTGGTTTGGTCGACTCAGGACTCACTGAGAGACTGACTGGGTAAAGATGAGCTACAGTGGTAATGAGCCTCACACGTGCTGCATTCCGGTTCTCATGCCAAAATGATCTCGCATTCAGACAATTTCTTTAGCGTTTCCGTGATGTACTAATGAACTACTAAGGAACACTTCACCTCTTACAAGAAGGAGGTTTCAAGACGCTTCTCATACTGGATAACCCTTCTGACTCTCCTTTCTGGACACTCGAAACTTCTGTAAGCCTTTTTTTTTCTGCCCTTTGTATCCCTTCGCCAGGCACTCTTATATAAAACGAAAGATCATTGGTTAGTCATTCTTCCTCACAAAATACAAGAAATCTATATCACATTGTTCGTTCATCTTAACAGTGTGTGATCTCTTATTTTCCCACTAAAGTTTCACAATTTTTGCTTTTCAGAGTTTCCATCATGTTCATGGTCAACGATTTACTTGAGACGATCGATCCTAATGACGCCAGTGTACTGATCTATGGCGGTCTCTCCCCTCCTGTGACTCGGAGGCGAAAGGTCAACACATCAATTGTCTCCTGTCAGCTGTTAGTCACTCCTCGGGCAGACACACGCCGGAACTTTGACACACACACTCTCAAGACACGCTACTGATATCTCTTCCGGTTTTAAGGTGTTGTACTGGGAATCACTGTGTATTCAAGGACGTTTCCGTGATTGTAGTGGCAGTTTATCCCCTTCAGTATTAAGAAGCATATTTACCATGATTTTTGGGTGTGATTAGACGATTTTATTTGCATTAAGAAGGGTCTACGGAGGTCAAAAGGTTAATGGCCAGAATTGTTACTATTTGAAGCTATAAAATATCACTAAGCAGTAACCAGAATGAATATGAAAACGTGGCATGGTACTGAAAGAGTTAACAAGGATTCTGCACTATTAATGAAAAAAAAATATGGGACTAGTTATTTTTCTTTTTCAATTGTGCTTTTTGAGAGAGTAAAGCGTTTAGTAATTCTTTTCATTTGTAAGCATGTTTTGGTAAGACAACCTAAACATTTCAGGCACTATCTTCTACTACACGATAGGAACATTCGAGTATAGAAGAAAATAACTGGAAGAAGCCGTCAGACGTATGCGTGGCAGTCCAAGTAGAAAACAAACTTATTTATACCCACTGATCATCTATCCCCTTTAAAGCTCCACATTGATTCAGGAGTAACGAAATTATTACCGAGTCTATTCCATTCATCCACTACTCTATAACGATGGACACTCTAACAATGGCCACCGTTCACCTATTGAAATATTAATTAACCTCCTTTTTAAAAATAACTATATTCTTTATGTATAAATTTAACTCCTCTGTATAGTCAGTAAACAAATGGTATGTCTTCCTTTCCTCTTCCGTCGTTGTGTATATTTCTTTGCATCTATCTTGTACTTACATAACCTGCCTTGCAACCTTCCCACTCTCCATAAATTAACTCCTGATTGGTCAGTCCATTTTTTTTTCAGGACGCGTCAGATCTCATACATTAAAAAGGAGAGAAAATACAAACGCGGGAAGTGCACAGCCATTAGGTGAATGTCAAGAGGAGAGCGGGTGAGTCACTGCATGAGATGACCAGTGTTATGTGTCAAGAGCTGCCTCGTGTTGCTCAGCTGGCTTTTTACTTTTCTGACAGTGTTCATATCCCTCCCTGACTCGCTGAGCTGTATGATTGACGGTAACAGACAGTTTGACATTGCTTCAACTTTCCCATGTCGAGCTTTTTGACGAATTTCCTTGTATCGGTCAGAGGCAAATGGACAAAGCTATAAGTTAAACAATAAATTAATAAATAGATGAGTAGAATAGCATGAAGTTTAGAGCACCATTCACAACCGCTCATAAAGACTCAGGAGCAGAGAAATTAGTAGAGATGAAGAGTTTAGTGCCATACTCGCTAAAGCAAAATGAAATAAGTAGAGGAATATATGATGTAATGAAAACTAGTATAAATAATTGCATGAATAAAAAAAAGTATGTATTTGTTATTGAAACATGCACCTGGTCAGACTTTACAATATACATACTCATAACAGAAAGAAAAGAAAGAAGGCGTTTATCGAGCAGGAATATGTGAGACACGTGCACACTGTAGAAAATGGGAAAGGCAAATATACGTCGCCCACTTTCTTTCAATGTCGGTGTATTTGTCATGTCAGCGAGGTATAATGTCAGTCAGGAGGCGAGTAGAATTGAAATTAGTGTGTGCTTTTATTGTTCGTGTTCATAGACGCTTTGTTCTCTCGTTCTCTCGTTCTCTTTCTCGTTCTCTTATTTTCTCTCTCGTTCTCTCGTTCTTTCTCTCTTTCGTTCTCTCGTTCTCTTGTTCTCTCTCTCTCTCTCTCTCTCTCTCTCTCTCTCTCTCTCTCTCTCTCTCTCTCTCTCTCTCTCTCTCTCTCTCTCTCTCTCTCTCTCTCTCTCTCTCTCTGATCTATGTCAAGCTACTTAATTTCGCTGTCCTTGGTCTTTCCCTTCAATCACATATATGTCCTTCATCTCTCGACACTCTTCTCACAGTAATTGTTCATTGATGTACCTCTGATAAGGAAACAATGGATTCAAGACTACTGAGATAAAGCGATTACTCCTATATTGTACTGCATGGAAACACGGCGAGAAAGTATATGTAAGAAGACTACTCGTGTGTCGTAAAGGGATTGGTGATACAGTGTAAGGAGCGCGAAAAAAAGACAGTGACAGTAATGGTGGCTGACAACTATTTCTAGCCACGACTGTACTCTTCTTGTGCGTTACCTCTCATAGGAGATTTATGTGACACGTTATGATCAAGCTCTTTAACTGTTTATAAACCGTAGAATAGTCAATGCAAGTGTCCTCTGAAAACATTGGGAAAACTGACCCTCGTCCACGAATACCGAGAAGAGTTTCGAGTAGAGAAAAGTCCAGAGGTGTTGATAATGGAAAGTTACTGGTTATCTATAAGCACTATCTTCTCATCAAGACTACTTTCAAAGGCAACTGAGATATATAGGAAGACGAGTTTCCACGAGTGTTTTTCCCCCCTTAGATGATATAGAAACCTTATCAACTGGCCCGGTACGTGCGATATATGGTTGGCTGAACGCAGTCCTCACATTTGTTTCCCACGTAATACTATAACGCACCGCCAAGCCATGAAATGCATATCACGGTAATCTCAAGGTCTTGTAGCCTCTCTTTTCTTTTGTTTTCCATTAAGGTCTCAGGTTTTACGTAACGACGCATTCAAGGTAGACTGGTTGATGAATGGAATCTGGAATGGAACTCGATTCATTAAGGAGGTTTAGAAATTATTAGACTAATTTATTGATGAGGTGAAAACAGGAATTTATGTTTCATGCAGCAACTGCCGTGTGTAAGCCTGATGGCTCCTCGCTGCTCCTGATATTTCCTCACATAATTATGTTTTTCATAAAGAAGGTAGAAGCGCTTGGACTCATTACACAAAAAGGTGTTTAAAAATAATTAGGAGACAAACGAGTTAGTCATGACAACTGTCTTGAGGAAACATCAACTTCCAAAGAGCGTGTTAGAAATAAGAAAGAACATATTAAGAAGTAAGAGTTTATTAAATGTACGAATCAAAATAACGTTTATTGTTCTTTCATCGAAAATTCTGAAAGACAAAAATGTTTACATATGAAAAAGGTAACATGCAGGTGTGTTGAGTCAAGGCTTGTGGAGACGTGATGGAATATGTCTTGTTTGTATCTTACGGGTATAATAACTTGCATCGTGGGACACTGGTAGGAGGTACTGACTGAAACCTGAGCCAGAGACACCAAACTTCTTAATGAAAGGATTCCTGCTGTAATGTCAAGGGTGATGGCAGATGTCGTGGTGGCGACTGTCGTGGTGGTGGTGGTGTTGATATTTCACGTGAAGGTTGTAGTTGTAATTATTGGTGTTGTTGTTTGTTGCTCATTGCTATCACTGTTATTGTCAATTTTGTAGCGTATATGAGTATTTCCTATCATAACGTATCGATGACGTTGATACTGGAGATGGTAGTTAGCTGCTGTTAGCGTTCATGCTGGTGGTACTGAGGCAACTGTAGTTAATGTTGTTATCGTTATCACTGGCCTTGGTTGATGTGGTAGTGGTGGTGGTAGCGGCAGTAATGGTGGCTGCAATTATTATAATGTAGTCGGTGATAATACTGCTTACCAATAGTGGAATGGAGAAAGAGTGAGATGAATATGTAAGATTGTGACGCAGTCCTCACATTTTTTTTTTTTCCCACGTAATACCATAGCGCACTACCAAGCCATGAACTACATATCACGGTAATCTCAAGGTCTTGTAGCCTTATTATTATGGTTTACGTAATAGGAAGCTGTACTATTAATTTTGTTACTGCGTGTGTGCGTGTAAAGCGGACAGAGCTCAACATCACAGGCAATAACGTAATAACGTAAACTCATCTCATTTGTACATAGTTGGCTACAAGTGTCTCGCGCAGGCCCTTCACTCCTCTCAGCTTACCAAAGATACGACAGCTCTTATTGTATGAAGGTGGTGTTGCTGCAGTCCTACCTTTGAGAAGCAGTTGTATCTCGAGGGCGGTCCTGGCCTGCACATTCTTCCTGATCAGCTCCTCAGGCGTGATGACCTCACTCAGCGCCTGTCGGGAAAGAGAAAGAGAGAGTGTTAAAGGATCCCATAAGTCTGGGAGATGTGTCTTTCAAATACTGTTCACAAAGG
This sequence comes from Portunus trituberculatus, assembly GCF_017591435.1. Lineage (NCBI taxonomy): Eukaryota > Metazoa > Arthropoda > Malacostraca > Decapoda > Portunidae > Portunus > Portunus trituberculatus. The sequence goes on from NC_059293.1 coordinate 1,386,369, forward strand.
CCACAGAGATAAGTCAAAGAATTACCAAGCTATAGCCATACTAAAGGAGCACCTTCAGATACATGTAAGAACCTCAACATGAGTATCTTACATGTAGAAGATTAAATAAAAGAATGTTTATTTCTATTTAATTAAAAGAAAAATATATTAAAAGATTGTCAAATAGGATACGTCATCGAACAGAGAAGAAATGTACAATCAGGAGCTAAGAGAAGCATAAGAAGACCGAACAAATGGAGAATCACACGCAAAGATCAGACAAGACGTTCAGTCGGTTGTGGTGGAATAGAAGAACTGACGAAAGGATAAAGATGTAGACGACCATTTCCGCATCTGTAATATCATAAAGACTGATGACCATACAGGCAAATATGGCAATAATGAAGCGTGATGCACAGGAAGACAAATACTCATCTTATCGGTATTCTTTGACGCACTTTCAATACACTGAGTCAGCAGGAAGACGCTCCTTTCCAAACTGCCGTGTCGTGTCTTGTTGTCACACCTCATGTTTATGTATACCAACAGGTGGCGCTCACTGACACGAGACTTGGTACACGGCTGGCACAACACCCCGCCGGCAGGAAGGCAGGAGCGCGACAAAGGAGTTATGTTGTGTAATAAAAGCCAAAGAAATCTAGACATGAAGAGCACACAAGACGCAGATTTAACGTGTGGACAATTGCAGATTTATATATCAAAGGAATGGTGAGTTGGCATGGATGTGAACTACCACGAATTGTTTGTTATCTATTTATTGGCTTATGTATCTATCTATACTTGTATGTGTATCTGTTACTTTGTCATTTGTATATAAGTATGTAGGTAGGTAATTAAGTATTCATCTGGCTACCATTCTATCATTATATCTATGTACCAATGTGCCTGCGTAACCATCTATCTGTTACTTTACCTATTAATCCCGCTGCCTGTCCATCCCCACTCGTAGGAAGACAACCGACACCAGGCGCTTTGACGCCCACGCACTGTTTCTCACACACACACACACACACACACACACACACACACACACACACACACACACGAGACATAATAGAGACTTCTCATAGTAGATTGTTAATGACCCTAGAAGGAGATAAAAATATAAAAAATTACCCAACAATGAAAAACT
>NC_059293.1:1397500-1490000 GCF_017591435.1 Portunus trituberculatus
GTCCTATGCAACGAGGAGGGTGAGGAGAGGGCGAGTTGGACAAGAGAGAGAGTCTGTGGTCGGAGGAAGTTTATTGCAGCAGGGGAGTGAAGACGACAAGGAAAGGGGAAGGAGGTGGAAGGAAATAGAGCGGCGATAGTTACGAGCTTCTCTCCCAGGATGGTGCGTCAGCAAACCAAAAAAAGACGTTCTCATAAAGTTTCGCTCTCAGTTATTGGAGTCTCGTGGGATACGCGCCTAAGTCACGTTTCATTTTAAATTGGTGGTTTTCCGGAACATTTGACACCGAGTTCGCTGTGTCGGGGCGAGTTGAGGGAGTGTGTGACAGGTTTCTCAAGACGTTTTGTGGGAACGACAAGTGTGTGTGTTGTAAAATGCACGTGTAATGAGGCGAGATGTGTGTACCTGGGTAGCATGATTAGGCATTGGCACATAATGGTAAGAAATGTATGCTTATAAACCAGGTTAGCACGATGAGGCAATAGCACATAATGAGGGTAAATGTATGCTTATAACCTGGGTAATAAGATGAGGCAATGGCACATAATGGGGGGAAATCTATACTTACAAATCTTAACTTTCTAATAACTTTGTGGCTTACCAAAGGAAGACAAAGACACGCATTGAGAAGAAATTTACACTTTGAATCTAGTGAAGCCTAGGAGTGTGTGGGTTATAAGACACACAGGCACGTAAAGGAAAGAAAGGTACACTTAGATACCTGGCAATTACAAGAAGTGTGTTGGACATTAAACAAATCTGAAAAAAAAATCTGCGTCTACAATCCACGCCAGTACAAAGAACGCAAAGGTAGAACGGAGTTGGATATGACTGAAAAATGTATATGGAGCAGCAACAGCGTGGTCATATGACGCAATTAGAACATCATTGTAGTAGAGTGAAATAATAAGAATCACAACATTGCACGTGGACAATGATAAAAAAAAAAACAATAAAAAATACATATGAAAAGTTAGTAAATTAGTAGATACCATTTCTATACATATTCCTTATTAAACCTATCTTTATTTCACCATTTTGCTCACTGACATAGCGATCACGTTGGGAACTTACGCATGTTACCTTAATTAATAATACATTTTACACTCTGGCCTCATCTAAATAACCTGACGTGCGAAACATACCTATTTAGTGAGAGAAGCGAAATTGTTCTCTCCTGGAGCAAAAATAAGTACCAATAAAAGACTTACCTATAGAAACCTCCGTGTGTGTGTGTGTGTGTGTGTGTGTGTGTGTGTGTGTGTGTGTGTGTGTGTGTGTGTGTGTGTGTGTGTGTGTGTGTGTGTGTGTGTGTGTGTGTGTGTGTGTGTGTGTGTGTGTGTGTGTGTGTGTGTGTGTGTGTGTGTTCTGTACTCTTAATGATTTCTGTACAAGCAGTGGAGGAGCGGGTGAGTAATGAGCGTTGGCACCGAAGCAAAGGTTTGATGCAAGGAAGCAGCAAAATTATTTCTAAAGTGATTTGTATACACGAATCTATCGATCAGTAAGTGAATGTAATAGAGGATTTGCTATTTGTGTGTGTGTGTGTGTGTGTGAGAGAGAGAGAGAGAGAGAGAGAGAGAGAGAGAGAGAGAGAGAGAGAGAGAGAGAGAGAGAGAGAGAGAGAGAGAGAGAGAGAGAGAGAGAGAGAGAGAGAGAGAAGACACACACACACACACACACACACACACACACACACACACACACACACACACACACACACACACACACACACACACACACACACACACACACACACACACACACACACACAGGTCTCAGGCCTATCCGAAGATCGGAAATAATGAGCTCTGAGCTCGTTCCGTAAGGTAACGTCTGGCTGTCTCGTCAGAGACTGCAGCAGATCAACACACACACATCACACACACACACACACACACACACACACACACACACACACACACACACACACACACACACACACACACACACACACACACACACACACACACACACACACACACACACACACACACACACACACACACACACACACACACACACACACACACACAGGTCTCAGGCCTATCCGAAGATCGGAAATAATGAGCTCTGAGCTCGTTCCGTAAGGAAACGTCTGGCTGTCTCGTCAGAGACTGCAGCAGATCAAACAGCAGATCAAACACACACACACACACACACACACACACACACACACACACACACACACACACACACACACACACACACACACCGATTCCCCGGCCGGGTGGAGATATTTGGGTGTGTCTTCTTTCACGTGTAGCCCCTGTTCACCTAGCAGTGAGTAGGTACGGGATGTAAATCGAGAAGTTGTGACCTTGTTGTCCCGGTGTGTGGTGTGTGCCTGGTCTCAGGCCTATCCGAAGATCGGAAATAATGAGTTCTGAGCTCTTTCCGTAGGGTAACGTCTGGCTGTCTCGTCAGAGACTGCAGCAGATCAAACAGTGAATCACACCAAAATAAAATAAATCAATATTCACAGGCACTCAACAGAACAAACCAACACACTGTCCTGCACGCAACCCAAGATTACTGAGATTACTGAAACGTGTCATTAGCAAACAGATCAGACACTTGTACCTTGCTGAGCTGTGAGTTGGACTAGGAAGAGAACGCGTAGTAAGACTCAGAAACATGCAACCCCTCTTGTCCTCACTGAAGGGACTGCCACATATCCCAGCGTGGCGAGAATAAGAGAGATATGCGTGACAGACAAGGCTGGGTTGGTAATATTGTAGTGAGAAGGTATGAAGAGAGAAGGACTTAGGGCATCAAGGGGGGAAGAACGATAGAATTGAGTGTGAAGATATGAAGGGAAGGCGTAGTGAGGAAGGGTGGATCATGAGAGAGAGAGAGAGAGAGAGAGAGAGAGAGAGAGAGAGAGAGAGAGAGAGAGAGAGAGAGAGAGAGAGAGAGAGAGAGATTACGTAAACACAAAACAGAAACAGACAAAACAGAGACAGACATAGGGAGTTCGAGAGACACACTAAAACACACTACAATACAGACAAACTCACTAACAGATACGGAAACAAACATACAAACTTATATACATACATACATGTAACCAAACAAACAGACGGAGACAGAGAATAAACACCCCAGCACCACAACACCTCGTCTCACACACGCGCGTCTCGCATCACGCGGGATCAGGACAGGATTTCTTGTCTCTGAATCAATGGACAGTATTTTAAAACACTTCCACATCGCACCTCCACTTAAATTCAAGAGGCTCTACTTGAGTTGTACAGTTTTTTAATGGATATTTTCATGGCTTTAGTAGCAGAATAACATATTTGTACATTAATAAAGGGAGATATATGCTTGAAAATTTGTCTAATCATCTTTGTTGCCTTTCAATGGACAGTATTCTGAAACAATTCTATATTCAAAAGGCTCTATTTGAGTTATGCAGTTTTTAAAAGATACTTGCATGGTTTTAGTAGTAGATTAACAAGTGTGTACATTACTAACGGGAGAAATATGTTTGAATATTTGTCTAATCATCTCTGTGGTCTTTCAAAGTAGTTGCAGTGAGAGTAAAGAGTTTCAGATTACATTCCATTATTCGAGGGTTGCTATGGTGATGCTCCTTAACCCCTTCAGAACTGGGATACGTTTTTACCTTGAGATTTGTGTACGATTAGACCACCTTATCAACATTAGGAAGGATCTATGGAGGTCAGAAGATTAATGACCACAGTCTTCACTATTTCAATCCCTCACATAAGTTTCTGAAGCTGTGTAAAATCCCCAAATTGTAGGCAGAGTGAATATGGAAACGCGTCATGGTGCTGAAGGGGTTAAATGCGGTGTTCAGCTCTTCAGTAATGCTTGCCTTTGTTTCTTACCTCCTGCTATGAACCGGGACGTGTTTTTTTTTTCCTATTTAGTTAACTCCCTACTTTTCTATCTTCTTTTTATTTCATTGACTTATCAGATTTTATTTCTTTACTTATTAGGTTTTTCTATCCATCTTTTTTTTTTTGGTATTTAGTTTTATTTATCTCTTCAGCTGTGACCGTTATGTGGATTTAGTCTGTGTTGTTTCTGTCTGTCTATATACTTGTTCTTTCCTTTTTTTTTTCTTTTTATTGATTGATACATTTGTTCACTAGGTCATGTTACTCTTTGGCTGCTCTTGTACCGTCACTGGGAGCTTAGGAGTGTTTGTACTCAACTTGTTCACTTTTCCTTCACATTTTTGTTTCACTCCTGCTTTTATTTTGCATATATTCATTCATTGCTGTATCATCTTTAAGTATTTACTGTCTCGCTACAGCTGAACCTTCTTTCGTTGTGCTGTAGTACGAAAAGCTACATTTATGCTTCACTGCTACACTTATTACTACTAACATTCTTGTGGTTCCTAACATTAAGGTTTTTTTTATTCATTCTCTCTCTCTCTCTCTCTCTCTCTCTCTCTCTCTCTCTCTCTGTGTGTTTCACTGTTTGTTTGTTTGATCTGCTGCAGTCTCTGACGAGACAGCCAGACGTTACCCTACGGAACGAGCTCAGAGCTCATTACTTCCGATCTTGGGATAGGCCTGAGACCAGGCACACACCACACACCGGAACAACAAGGTCACAACTCCTCGATTTACATCCCGTACCTACTCACTGCTAGGTGAACAGGGGCTACACGTGAGGAGACACACCCAAATATCTCCACCCGGTCGTCTGCTGGTCACCCAGCCAGTCTCTCCACTGAGCTACGTGTGTGTGTGTGTGTGCGTGTGTGTCATTCACCTCGGTCGTCTGTAGGTAGGTAGGACTGAGACCAGAACAGAGCCATACACCGGGAAAGCGAGGCTACAACCCGGGAAAGCGAGGTTACAATCGAGTTACACCGTACCTTTACTGCTAGGTGAATAGGGGCCACACATCAAGAGGCTTGCCCATATGCCTCGCCGCTTACCGGGATTCGAATCCGGCCCTCTCGATTGTGAGTCGAGCGTGCTAACCACTACTCTACGCGGTGTGTGTGTGTGTGTGTGTGTGTGTGTGTGTGTGTGTGTGTGTGTGTGTGTGTATATATATATATATATATATATATATATATATATATATATATATATATATATATATATATATATATATATATATATATATATATATATATATATATATATATATATATATATATATATATTACAACAAAGCAATGACAACATAGATTTATGTAAAGTTGTTACTGAACAAAAAGTAACAAACAAAACTATTTTTTTTTTTAACTTTGATAGAGATATAAAATTTCGCATGGCCCCGTTATTCAGATATTATTTTATTGTTATTTTATTTTTTTAGATTTATTCAAGATTTGAGGATTTGGGTGGATATGCAGCGGTACGTGAGAATTTATGTGCTAAGTTATGTCACGACCTGAGCTGTCAGTTCATCAAAGAAGAAAGTTTCCATACATAACGACGGATATCTTTCACATACATTCTGTCCTATCCATCTTCAACAATACTTGAGTGACCGGACATATCTGCTCGTCGATGTGATTCAGTGAGAGCCATTAAAGCTGTGATAGTGTTCCCTGTGTCTTCAGCTCCTTCACCCTTGCTGATAGTTCTCTGTCTCACGGTGGTAATCAGGCACAAGGTATTGCAGAGTCACTTACAGTCGTCATTCCTTCTATTCTTTACAGTACTGATTCTTTCGTTTTTCATTTGCTACATACTATCATTACGTTTTCTTGGAGTGTCTTCCTGCTGTTCTTTATCTCACAGTATTGGCGATTCTGCTCACTGTTTCACTTTTATCGAATTAGCAAGTTAGTAGGCAGTGTTCTTTCCTTATGTTGCGTTCCTTCCTTCTTCGTAATCATCTTTGTGTTTCGTAATATTCGGCCACTGATTTAAATTTTCCCTGTAATTGAGTTTCCTTTGATTACTTCTCTTTTCATATCTGACCGTCGGTGTTACTAGATCGTCGTTTTCTGAGCAATTGTGAGGCTGGGACCAAAGTATATCATGGACTTTGTTTTGTCTTCAATTATTATTATTTTTCAATACAGATGTGGTGTTATAGAGTGAATCTGCTTAACTTGGTATAAAGACGTCTCGAAATGGATTCACACACACACACGCACACGCACACGCACACACACACACACACACACACACACACACACACACACATACACACTCACACATGATGGCTCACTGAACCAGTCACCTGATTTGCATAAAGAGCAGCGACAGTCAAGAAGGGAGAGGGTGGCACCACTGCAGCGCCAGCGTGTCCCTGCCCTATCTCTGTCCTTGATTCTGAAACTTTTTGCTCTCGCACCACGACTATTTTTAAAGCCCACAGAGATGCTTAGCCGGGTTCCCAATAGTGTTTCATCAGTTGGTAATGTAGAAATCATGTCAATCTGTCAATACAACCATGAAAACACTCATAATCTTTTCAATATCGGGACACATTTATACCTTGAGATTTGTGTACGATTAGACAATTTTTATTAACATTTGGAACGGTCTATGGAGGTCAGAAGATTAATGGCCACAGTCTTCACTATTCTAATCCCCCACATAAGTTTCGGAAGCTGTATTAAATCACTAAATACTAATCAGAATGAAGATGGAAATGCGTCATGGTACTGAAGGGGTTAAAGTCTCGTGTAGCCTTTAAATAGAGCATATTGAATTATTATTATTTATTTTTTCTTTTTACGTTAAAGCCTATAGCGACTGTAGGCATACTTGAAGAGTACTCGTATATGTGGGAAACGCTGTTAAGTTTCCCCCCATTAGTAACACAGGCAATTTTATTTATAGTAGTACCAATATTAGGGTCCATATCTCCACCCAAGCGCATCTTTGGTGTAACCATCTAGAACCTGGGTATCATGGTGCCATGTAGGTAACTTTAAACCACTCGACAAATGGCATAGCTTCAAAGTGGTAGGTATGGATGTCTGCCCGATCCCACGCTCACCACCTTACTCACTACGCCACCGTCTCCTTAGTAGTGTAGGTGTTGTCAGAAGTGTTTCAGGATACAGTTCTCTGACACACGCTAGGGGGAATCCGTCAGGCGCCGCACTTAATTCCCCATCCTGCATCAAATATTTCCTCGCAAAATGTATCAGTGGTAGGTGTTCTATTATCCCCTTTTATGGAGAGGAAGGGTCTGATCACATTACGCAAAAAAAAATAATCGGATTAACTCCATTTTAAAGAATTACCGGGAATTAATCGCTGATGAGATTATGAATTTCTTTTTCGATGTGAGTCCATCAAACGTTATACTCATATTTTTGCAAGCTTACGAACTTTCAATGAGGAGAAAACTTGCAGCTCATTATGATCTGGCACTCAGCAGTGGAGGAAGCTAACGGGTGGATGTAAAAATATAAAACAGCGAAAGAAGACTAAATGATTGAAGTATAAGTGAACAGTGCTGAAAACTAATGGAGTAAAGTACATTAGAAGAAACTAATTGATGTAAGTTGAAATATGCTACAATACAGGAAAAGTGATGATTAAAGGTATACTACAAGAAAGAAATGAATTAAAGTAGCAATATACAACAGTGTAAGGAAGTAATAAATTGAAGAAGAAATATATAAAAGTGGAAGAAACTGATTGATGAAAGTAGAAATAGACACGAGCGAAGGAAACCAATGAATTAAATTAGAATGATACAAGAGTAGAATAAACAAATTAAATAAAAAAAAAATAGAAATATGTAATAGTGGCAGAAACTAATGAATTAAACCTTTCTTTCTGCTATGGCCATTTTTTTTTTTTCAATATTTAGAGTACTGCGAAAATAAAAGAAAGGTAATAGAAAGTTAACAGTCCTTTTTTCCGAGGCACGAAATTACACACTGGAGAAATTGCTGCATAAAAGTCTAAAAAAAATAAAGCCGTATGTGATTCAGCAAAAAATAAAGTGCAGGATTAATTCAAGAAAAAAAAAAAATAGAAAAAAGCAGATGAAAATAGTTTGTTAGGTATGAATGTAAAAGTTCAGTCATGGTCAGAATTCGAGCATAACACCGCATTCCTTTCCAGTGACTTAAAAATTTGCCCTCAGTCATACAAACACAAGAAAAAAGAAAAAAAAAAAACATGAAAATAAAATGAAAGGTGCAATGAATTTTATTAATGCTCTGATCTGGCGAGGACTATCAGCTGATCGTGGGACTTACCATTGGGAGGAAATATGAAGCACAGAGAGGAGGAACCAGTGAAGGCGGCAATGCTGATACCAGTTACGGGAAGAAGGAGTGTGTGTGAACAAGAAATAAAATGGAAAGACGTGCTGAAGTATGACATGAATAAACTAACGGGACTTGCGATTAAGAGGAATTATGAAGCACAGAGAGGAGGAACCAATAAAGAAGGCAATGCTGATACCAGTTACGGGAAGAAGGAGTGTGGGTGAACAAGGAATAAAATGGAATGACGTGCTGAAGTGTGACATGAATAAACTAACGGGACTTGCGATTGAGAGGAATTATGAAGCACAGAGAGGAGGAACCAGTGAAGGTGGCAATGCTGGTACCAGTTACAGGGAGGAGTGTGGATAGAAATATTAGATGGAAAGACGTGCTGAAGCGTGACATCAATAAACTTAACTAACATGCAATTGAGAGGAGCACAGAGGAGGAACCAGTGAAGAAGGCAATGCTGATACCACTTACGGGGAGAAGGAATGTGGGTGGACAGGGAATAAAATAGAAAGACGTGCTGAAGCGTGACATCAATAAACTTCGACTACAAGAAGAGGACGCAATGAATAGAAACAGATGGGAAAAGCTAACTCGAGCGGCTGACCTTACTACGCAGTGGGACTTGAGTCATATGAAGAAGATGAAGCATAGTGGAAATGAGAACAGATGGCTATTCAACTTGTGATCTCGAGTGTAGCTGTGTTATTCAGCAAACAAAGAATGAGTAAATAAAATAAATGACTAAATAAAAAAATACAAATATGAATGAAAGAAAAAAAAGAAAGAATAAATGACTGAATGATAAAAAGGAAAATAAACTCATAAACAGAAAAAATGAAACATAACGAATGAGACAAAAAGAAAAAAAAAAAAAAAAAAATTGCAGACATGAATAAATAAAAAAGAATAAAAAAAAATAATATATCAAACAGCAAAAAATAGATTAATATATCTTCAGCAAACAATAAAACTATTCCCACACCACCAATAAAACGAAGACACCAAAACAAACATCAAATACCACTTACATAACACACCACACGAGTAACAACACACGCGGGAGTCACACTGAAGATTACCTTAGCTGTTGGAAAAAAATATCACTTTCGTCCACTGAGAATCATTACTGTGCTTCACGAGGAAAACAGTGTACATATATACGTTTGTTCTCTTTGTTTGTGTGTAGATCTTTCTCTCTTTAGTCTCTCTGCCTTTCTGTTGTTTCTTGTCTCTATTCTCCATTTGTCTGTCTGCTTACCTCCAAATCTCTCGTACATCTCTTTTTCCTTTATGTCTCTTTGCCTGTCTCTAAGTCTCTGTTTCTTTGTCTCTTCTTGTCTCTGTTCTTTCTCTTTATCAATCTCCATATCTCTGTCATTTATTTCTCTGTCTCTTTGTTCTCTTTCATTTGAGTGTATTATTTCCTCCTTTCTGTCTCTCTACCTGTCTAATACTATGTTTCGTTACCTCCTCTTGTCTCTATTCTCCTTTTGTCACTCTTTATCTCTCTACATATCTTCTTTGTTAATTTGTTTCTATCTTTCTTATATTTTTTTCTGTATATCTCTTTGTCTTCTTCATTTGAGTGTATTCTTTCCTTCTTTCTATCTCTCTGCTTGTCTAATACTCTGTTTCTCTTGTCTCTTCTAGCTTATATTCTCCTTTTCGTCTCTATATCTATCTCCAAATCTGTATCACTGTTTCTATTACTTTTCTCAGTTATTTTCTGTCTCTCTTTTTCTGTCTCTTCATTTTAAACACATTTTTTCCTTCTTTGTCTCTTTTTCTTTGCCTCTTCTTGTCTTTATTCTTTTTCCATTTCTCTCTTTGCTTGCCTATATATTTCTATGTCACTGTTTTATTATCTTTCTCATTTCTTTCTCTCTCTCTCTGTCCTCTTCATTTGTGCGTGTGCATTTTTTTTTCTGTCTGTCTCTCCGCTTGTCTAATATTCTGCTTGTCTTGCCTCTTATCTCTACTCTCTCTCTCTCTCTCTCTCTCTCTCTCTCTGCCTGTCTCCAAATCTCTTTTTCACAGTTTATCTCGATCTGTTTATCTCTATTACCTTCGTCTCTTTCTGTCCTCCTCAATTGAGTATGTCTTCCTTTCTTTCTGTCCCTCTGCCTGTCTCTAATTCTTTGTCTTTTCCTGCTTATATTCTCTTTTGTCTTTGTTTAAATGCCTCCATGTGTCTCAGTGTACCTCTTTTCTAAATACCTTTTCTTCTCTCTGCCTCTCTGCCTCTTATCCCGTGTCTTCTGCCTTCTTATTTTCTGGGGTTTTTTCTTTCATAATTTCCTATTTTTTTTCTATCTCCTACCTTTCCTCTACTCCTTTGCCATCTTGCTCTTTCATCTCATCTTCAATCGTTCATCTTCTCATCTCTATGCTTCTTTCTAACTGTGAAGGTCTCTCGCTTCCATCGTCTCTTGCTTACGACACTTTTAAAGATCTTTCTATGTCCGCCACTAGAAGGAAAGGTTAATGGTAAGTGGGTGGGTTGACAAACAAGCCATTATTAACATCAGGATTTTTTTGAACCGCATAAATGAAAATGATTACACACCCACACGATCTCTCTCTCTCTCTCTCTCTCTCTCTCTCTCTCTCTCTCTCTCTCTCTCTCTCTCTCTCTCTCTCTTTCTGTCCTTTTATCACAATCTCCCACGTCCACTTGCCTCTCTGTCTGCCTGCCTGTTTGTCTGTCTGTCTGTCTGTCACCCCCTCCCCCTATCTCTCTCTCTCTCTCTCTCTCTCTCTCTCTCTCTGTAGCATTTGACACACGACAGGTATTTTTCTCTTGCCTTTACAGTTCTTCGTGCAAGAGTCACAACCCGGAACACGCCGCGCCCTGACCCGGATCTGCAGCAGTCTGGTCTTTTACGCCTTGCCTTTTCGAATGTATCCTGCACCGCGCCGCCTCCCGAAACTCTGAATATTGAAGAGGCGTCAGTCATACATACTCCTGACTGTGTGATTCTTATTTTTCGTCGTCTTTTTGTTATATATATTTTTTTCAGTGTGTGTATGTATAGGTGTGTGTATTTGAGTGTTTGTGTTGATATGTTACGTCAGTCTGTATGTTATTTTGCTTTTTTTATGTCTATATGTTTGTTTGGCTTGATATCTGTCTGTCTATATGTCTATTTATCTATCTATCTATTTATTAACTATACATCCATATATGTCTATCTGTATACCTATCTATGTATCTATTTATCTAGTTATCTAACTTTCCATATGTTCATCCATTCATATATCTATTTGTCCATCTATCTATACATCTATCTATTTAACTATGTATCTATTTATCTGTCCATCAACCAATTTATCTATCTATTACATTTCTATTTGTGTTTCTATGGCCCCTTCCCTTCAACTCTGTCCCTATATATGTAACCTTTGCCACTCTTTTTCTTTATCCCTATCATTATTCTCACACAAATTTGTCAGTCGTTGTTCACACGATCTGTCATTTCTGCTCCTACCATCCACCAGAATACTGAATCGATAATCTTATACGTATTTCTCTTCTATGTTTATCTCGTCATGTATTCCTCTATTATATTTACTAGTGAATGATTTATCTCTCTTTAAATGTTCTTGTAATCTTTCTAGCCCTATTTTTTTTACTTTTTTTTTACCAACATTCTCTCTCAGTTTTCTTTTTTTTTTTTTTACCTCACCTCGTAAACACATAACATATTCCATTACTAGGTTTTTTTTTCCAGATCTTCCGTACACTTTTACGTATAATCTAATAAATAATCAAAAATAGCAGAAAGGAAGGCAGTAATCTTTTCTTCCTAGATCTCAGTTCCGACAGACTTGCAATAATCCACTTTGCCTTCACTAACTCCACTAACTTCCTCTATTAACCTTCTGACAGCCCTGACTCCTCCAGCGTAACTCTATTATCGTTACACACATTTTTCCCAGTCTGTCTCCTTTAGTACCTCCACAACTTCTTCTATCAGCCTCCCCAAATCTTAACTCTGTAACTACTACTTTAGGGTTCCCAGCATCACTTACAATGTTTCAGCTACTTATATCTCTACTGTAGTATCTCGAATGATTTTGTAACTAAGACTTTTTTTCATATGAAGGAAACTAATGTTGTAAAATGCACTGAATTGTAACAAAAGCTAGTATTAGTAAGAAAGGCATTGGTTTTTCCTTGTCTTCTTTAACCTCATGGCTCTCTAAGAAGTACGTTTGGTATTATTTATGTTTAACCCCTTCAGTACCATGACGCATTTTCATATTTATTCTGCTACTATTTGGTGATTTTATAGAGTTAAAATCCAACGTCCTCGAGGTATAAGAGGTCCACTTCCCTGATAGAAAAGTCAACCAGTGCTCTCAATCTCACACCACTATCGATCATAATTGTAGGATGACTGGAGGTACGGAATGAAAGTGTACTGTAATATATGTGAGAAAAGGTGTTTTTTTAATATCCAACTTTACAATATTTAATTTTCTATTGAAAGTGATAGCACAAAGATAAGAGATAGCTAAAGCACCAATAAGCGCATTCTCAAACATTTAGGCGTCTTATCTCAGCAATACTTTCAACAAGCTGCCGTAAAAGACATAAGTTTTTAGAATATTGAAATTTTGTATAGTATCGGAAATATTAGAAGCTATGGAGTTTTCTAGACTGTTTGCATGACTTTATTAATGGTTTATCAAGAATTTTGAATCACTGATGTCAAAAGCAACCACGAGAGGCCGACACCACTACTAACAATCTCCGTGGCCTGTAGAAAATTGTGCTTATGGGAGACTGGAGTTCTTCAAGATACCAGGACAGAGTTGAGTGGTTGTATCAAGAATTCTACATCACTAACATGGAAAACAACCGGAAAACACGACACCACTACTAACAATCTCCGTTGCCTTCAGGAAAAAAATGTGTTCATGAGAGTTTAGAGCTTTTTAGGACACCAGGACAGAGCTGAGTGGTTGTATTAAGAATTTTACATCACTGATAAAAAAAAAAAACAAGAAAAAACTCGACATGACGACTAACAATCTCAGTAGCCTTTAAAAAAAAAAAATCATGCTTATAGTAGACTGAAGTGCTAAATTTAGAACACCAGGGCAAAACTAAGTGCTTGTATGAAGAATTTTACATCACTAAGATAAAAAACAACCACGAAAAACTGACAATATGACTCCTTGGGGCCTTTGATCTCTTCAGTGGCAGGACACATCTTTCTTATTCTTTCTGGATACTATATGGCGATTTTATACAGCTTCAGAAACATATATTGGGATTAGAATAGTGAAGACTCTGGCCATTAATCGTTTGACCTCTATAGACGCTACCTAATGCAAATAAAATCGCCTAATAATACCTAAAAAAAATCAAGGTAAAAATGCGTCTTAGTAACTGAAGGGATTAAGAAATTGTGCTTATGGGGGAGTGTAGCGATTCAGGACACCGTGGCAGAGCTGAGTAGGTGCAGTTGTCGCGATGGGAAAGCGACGCATCACAAACAGCTCGTGCACAGAATTGTCTTCACTAAAATCGAGGCGGAAATTCTGACTTCCTGGATGCGCACCAATATCTCCGGGTGACCTTTACTTTTCACCCAGTTTTAGTTCCTCCCCTTAGGTCAACTTCAAATATTTCTCGTCCATATTTGCACCGCGTTTCAGAACAACGAAATGCAACGAGGAGAGGCGAAAAATATCAATGGAATACATGGAGGAACTGAAAAACAAACGCAAAATACATAAAGACTAGCGAGAAAGCAACAACAAAACGTTATTAAAAGAAAAATGGCTCTCGAATAAAAGGAGCAACAGCAGTGACAGAAACAATAAACAATAAAGGTGATTGAGAGCGGAAAATGTCACAAAATGCTTAAGGAAGAGCCGTGAGACAATAATGGAATGTTATCAAGAGAGAAATGACAAGACAATAAAAGGAGAAAAACAGGAACAGCAAAATTCAGGAAAGGAAAGTAAAAGAACCGAGAGACAATAAAGACGGGGAAAAAAAAAAGAACAGTTTAAAGCAAGAATAAAAGAATGCAACGTATAGGAGAAAAAAAACAACAAAAATGTAAAAAAGAATAAGGGACAAACAGAAAATTGGAAGACGTGGACTAGAACAACGAAACTGAAATGAAAAAAAAAAGTCAACGTGAATTGGAAATGTCCTCAAAAAATAGGAAACAAAGCTGAATGGATAAAAAAAAGGGAAAGAATAACGAAATAAAGAGAAAAGAATATACAATCGAACCAAATACACACATACGAGTGGGGAAAAAAAAAATATGGAACAGAAAGAGAACTAAAATGAAGGAAAACAAGATACGTAACACAATAGAAGGAACAAAAATAATCAATGAAACAAAAGGAGACCAAAAAGGACGTGACAAAAAAAGAAATAGAAAACGGAACTCAATACAACTCTACTAGTAAAAGAAAGAAGTAAAGTAACCAGAAAAAAGGAACAGGTGAATAAAAACTTAAAAAAAAGGGAAGAGAAAGTATCATATTTAGAAGTAGTATATTTAAAGGTAACTCACGAAATGGTTTACACTCACAAGAGACAAACGAGGCAATGAAGAACAGAGAGAAAAAATAAATGGGGAAGGAGAAAGTATCATATTTAGAAGTGATATATTTAAAGGCTACTCACATTTACACTCACTAGAGACAACTGAAGCAAAGAGAAAAAAAAAAAAAAAAAACACACACACACACACACACACACAAATTTATCATATTTAGCAGGAGCAGTTTACAAGTGGATCAAAAAATCATTCAAACTCAAAAGATACAAACGAAACAAGGAAGAACAGGAGAGAGAGAGAGAAAAAAACCGCAAAAATAAGATAAGGAAAGGAAAAAAAGTATCATATTTAGCAGGAGCAGTTTAAAAGTGGATCTAAAATCGTTCACACTCAAAAGAGAGAAACGAGACAAAGAGGAACAGGAGAGAGAGAGAGAGAGAGAGAGAGAGAGAGAGAGAGAGAGAGAGAGAGAGAGAGAGAGAGAGAGAGAGAGAGAGAGAGAGAGAGAGAGAGAGAAAAGTGTCATTTATCAGTAGCAATTTAAAAGTTATCACAAAATTATCCACAAACACAAGAGACAAACGAGACAAAGAGGAACAGAGAGAGAGAGAGAGAGAGAGAGAGAGAGAGAGAGAGAGAGAGAGAGAGAGAGAGAGAGAGAGAGAGAGAAAAAAAATAAGGAGAGAGAAGAAGTGCCAATTTATCAGTAGTAATTCACACACACAAGCGACAAACGAGACAAAAAAAAAAAAAGACAGATAAATAAAAAAAAAAAAAAAAAAACAAGGAAAAACATGAAAAAAGGAAAAAAAAATTATCAGAAGCAGTCAAAAAGTTACCCACAAAATCATAGACAGACACAAGAGACAACGGAGGCAGCAGCATTGGAGAGGAGGATCTATTACTGACAAAAAGGCCACGGAAAAGCCAGACAGTGCAGTAATAGGTGGAAGGGGAAGCGAGCGACGCCCACTGGACACGAGAAAAAGATCACACGGATAAAAACGTTCAGAGTCACACAGAAATATATATAACCTAAGGGGAGACCAACTTCCGGGAGCAATACAGCGAGAGGAAGAGAGTGGATATAAATAGATCAACAAACAGAACAACGGGACACAATCGCTGCAAGGTGAACGTTTTTAGTCTCCCTCTCATGTAAGACTTTCATTCCCAGTGTGATTGTTTTTCCTGGGGGCAAATACTCTTAGCCTCTGTGTGTGTGTGTGTGTGTGTGTGTGTGTGTGTGTGTGTGTGTGTGTGTGTGTGTGTGTGTGTGTGTGTGTGTGTGTGTGTGTGTGTGTGTGTGTATTTATTTATCTATTTGTTTTCGTTACAGCCGTGTAAAGATATTTGAATTGTATATTCAGAGAGAGAGAGAGAGAGAGAGAGAGAGAGAGAGAGAGAGAGAGAGAGAGAGAGAGAGAGAGAGAGAGAGAGAGAGAGAGAGAGAGAGAGAGAGAGAGAGAGAGAGAGAGAGAGAGAGTGGAAAGTGTACATATACTCATAGATTTCGTATATATGAATATACTTTGAATACATAATATGTTACAAAGCATATATAGTTATCCATATCTCAACACGTTACTGTTCTCACACACACACACACACACACACACACACACACACACACACACACACACATTATATATATATATATATATATATATATATATATATATATATATATATATATATATATATATATATATATATATATATATATATATATATATATATATATATATATATATATATATATATATATATATATATATATATATATATATATATATATATATATATATATATATATATATATATATATATATATATATATATATATATATATATATATATATATATATATATATATATATATATATATATATATATATATATATATATATATATATATATATATATATATATATATATATATATATATATATATATATATATATATATATATATATATATATATATATATATATATATATATATATATATATATATATATATATATATATATATATATATATTTAAAAAGAGTGCATATAAGCAGGAGTCTTTCTCTTATACATGCTTCATTAAAAGTGATTGCCAGCCGGGCATTTATTATTTTCTTATATATATTTTCTTTCTCTCTTATGATGGTCTTATTCTCTTTATTGAGTCTTTGTATGACTTCGCCGAAGGTAGTCATTATCTGCTAGATCGCGATTTCGGGTTGCTTAACTATTCCTCCTTCTTTGAAAGAATCTTTTGTATTTTCCGCACAAGGATGCGTTTGTCTGGATTCTGGAGGAGTGCGCCAACATCCATATAGTGTACTGGAGACGTCTTTCCAAAATTTGACTTTGAGCGATAAGCTTCTCGAGGGTTGCGTTGATGGTAGAACGTTGGTGATCCGGTACGTCTACCGCACTCCACTCTCGGCGAGTGAGTGCTAATTCTTGGGTGAGCTCCCGAGTAGGCGTCGTTTTCTCTTAAGCTCTTCTTCGAGGTATGTGACCCTGTGTTTTGGTGTGGTTCGTTTGCTAGCGGCCTTGTGACAGTAGGTATATTTTGAGAGGAGGCTGTTGAGTACAGATGCGTTGTTGAAGTATATAGAAACTTCAGCGTTACTCTTTTTTTAAAGAATTCGGATCACCAACATTCTGCCATCACCGCCACGTCTGGAAAGACGTCTCGAGTACTCTATGGATTTTGGCGCACTCCTCCAGAATCTACATCAACGGCCTCCTCCTCTCAATATATATATATATATATATATATATATATATATATATATATATATATATATATATATATATATATATATATATATATATATATATAAGCATCTACCAAAAGCAGAAGTGTAATTTTTTTATCCAGCTTCCTTACAAATAACCCAAACTCTCTTGTTATGCTACATCATCGAGAAACTTAAGATGCTTCAACGAAACCCAATCCGTGTTTACAGACTAATGAGAACGCGAGGCGGGTCGGGTGTCTGGGTGTAGGGATCAAGATAGTGTAGTGATCCACACTGCTCGTATTTTTCCAGCACCTTGTTAAAACATTTGAAACTAACGACATAATGCAGTGATCGACGCTACTCGTATTTTGTAAGGCGCGAGCTAAAACAACTGGAAGTAACGAGCGATATCTCCCCACACCTTACACCAGCATTTACATGTACACACGCCTTGTTAGCCTGCCTGGTCGATCCTAACATTCCATTGCTGCGTGTTGACTCTGATGTGCTTGTCTTGTTAAAAATGAAAAGATGCTCCAAAGAAGTGCTTCCGAAAACAACTCTCTATTCTATTTAGCTTCGGTTTTCAGAAATATGATTCCCTTAAAGGATGGAATGTATAAGTAATGAATAAATAAGTATATAGATGAATAGATAAAAGCTATTAATTATATGAAAGAAAATATCAACAAGAAAACGCTTGTCAGCCTTCAGTTGTCAGCACTCTAATTGTTGGGTAGTCGTAAAGGAGCAACCGATGTCATTGATTGGTGCAATGACAGGACGTGTTGATGGCTCATTATGACTGACACACAACACAATACATCTCTCTCTCTCTCTCTCTCTCTCTCTCTCTCTCTCTCTCTCTCTCTCTCTCTCTCTCTCTCTCTCTCTCTCTCTCTCTCTCTCTCTCTCTCTCTCTCTCTCTCTCTCTCTCTCTCTCTCTCTCTCTCTCTCTCTCTCTCTCTCACACACACACACACACAAGGCGACAAAGTAAAAAGTCATCATAAAACTTCCTGTCTTTGCTACACGTGGTCCACTCCTCCCTCTCACCCTTCTCGCCTTCCCATGCCCGCCTTCCCACCGTGCACTGCTAAACACCACAAGAAAAACAAGTAATGGCACTAACGACCGGTGAAAGTTGGAAAAACAGTAGAGAACTTTAGTAATTTGACTGAAAATTATTGCAGATGTTCTTCAGATTTATCCTTCAAAGATGCTGCAGCCACTTACGGTCGCGGGGGAGTCCATTAGAGGTTAGTGACGCAGCCCCATGTCATCATGGTCTAGATAGCGCACGTCATTACCTTCATGCCATCCCGTAAGCTCTGAAACTCCCTGCCTGGTTCTGTATTCCCCTTACTTATGACTTGCCGTCTTTCAAGGGGGAGCTTTGAGATACTTTTTCTCTACTATTTGATGACTTTGGCTCAATACTTATGCTTAGAAAGGGATGGCCAGACAGTTCCATCCTAGGTATATAGTGACTAATGCTTTATATTCTCACCTCTTCATGGCAGTCTACACTAAAGATGATAAAGCGTCCCTGTAGCCTTCATGGTTTGCACAATTACTTTTTTTATTCTAATGTACACACACACACACACAAAACAAGAAAGTAAAGAGAGTTTCTTAGTGACTGCAACAACGGAGAGTGTTCCATATTATTAGTTAACTTTTTACGGAGTGATTCTCTTCCTATCTATAATTCATGGTCAAAACTCCTCACATACAAAGGTAGGGAACAAAAGTTACAATGATAGTTAGTTAGTTAGTTAGGGGTGTGTGTGTGTGTGTGTGTGTGTGTGTGTGTGTGTGTGTGTGTGTGTGTGTGTGTGTGTGTGTGTGTGTGTGTGTGTGTGTGTGTGTGTGTGTGTGTGTGTGTGTGTGTGTGTGTGTGTGTGTGTGTGTGTGTGTGTGTGTGTGTGTGTGTGTGTGTGTGTGTGTGTGTGTGTGTGTGTGTGTGTGTGTGTGTGTGTGTGTGTGTGTGTGTGTGTGTGTGTGTGTGTGTGTGTGTGTGTGTGTGTGTGTGTGTGTGTGTGTGTGTGTGTGTGTGTGTGTGTGTGTGTGTGTGTGTGTGTGTGTGTGTGTGTGTGTGTGTGTGTGTGTGTGTGTGTGTGTGTGTGTGTGTGTGTGTGTGAGCGCATTTTATGTACAATGGGCACTTGCCAAGGGAAGCAAAACCATAATTGTAAAAGAAAGTTCTCTCTCTCTCTCTCTCTCTCTCTCTCTCTCTCTCTCTCTCTCTCTCTACTCCTCCATTTCTTTTAATCAAACAACGTGTATTTCCACTCAGAGTAGAAACAAACATCCAGGTAAGATATAAGCACACCACGATGGACAACACGCCTAACGATTCTGGCAGAGTGGCGCAGACAAGGTGCAGAATGAGCGATCCATCAACCACAGAACAATAGCAAGGGTGAAATGACGCCAATGCTTTTAATACATGGAAGTAGTTGAAGTGCAGAGATAAAAGCATCAGACCATAGCACGCTTAGTAGGTTAGCAACACCATCTTGAGGAATAAAGAGAGAAAACAATTGAAAAAGCAAAGGATTAATTATCAAGTTCATTATTTAAACTTAATATAATTTGATATGAAGGTTTTTAATGTTAAATTTTTCTTTCTGTTCCGAGACACTCAGAGATTCAACTATTTTTTATTCTAATAATTGGGCGCCTCTAAATAATATTAAAACCTTCGTCCATTATTAAATTATGAAATGGGTTGCTGTGTTCTCTAATTATGGAATAACTTGGTATAATTATTTTATTTCTGATTTTATAAAAGACACCGTGTTGGGATAACGTCATCTTTCAGTACTGGGACGCATATTTACTATGAGTTTTGGTTGTGATTAGACCATTTCCTTGACATTTGGATGGGTCTATGGAGGTCAGAAGATTAATGGCCACAATCATCACTATTCTAATCCCACACATAAGTTTCTGAAGCTGTATAGAATCACCAAATAGTAACTAGAGTGAATACGAAAACGCGTCACGGTACTGAAGAGGTTATTGTTTCTGGCTGAGGAATGTACTGGGTGTTTGGAGTGACGATAACGATAAGCATAAAAGTAACAGCTGCAAAACCTGAATAGAAATCAAGGTTACTTTAAGGGTTATTTTCATACGTAGCGGCACTGAAAGAATAATTACATTGATTAAACAAATATATGGTAACGCAATGATGGCTATAAAAGTCTTCCAAACCGCCGTGGTACAGTGGAACCATGCGCTTTGTGTTCCGAGGGGTCTCCAAGCGCACGGGTTCGAATCCTGCCCACGGTCCGAGTGTAGGTTGGGCTTCCTCACTCGTGGCAACAGTTTCCTAGCGGGTGGGCTTTGAGATAGGAAGTACCATAAACAGTATCCCCTTTAGCCCATAAATTCCCGTGAAAAGCCCACATGGCATAAAAAATAAAGAAAAAGAAAACGAAAGAAAATAACACCACAACAGCGTACCAATGTCAACAAAGAGAAAAAAAAGAATACATGGATAAAAGCAAAAGAGAAAGAGATAAGCTAGTCAAAAGATAGGAAGGATCGCTGACTTGCCATGAAGATAAGGTCGCAGCACGCACGTCTTCACTACGATAAGGAGAAGAATAAAATAAAACACACCAAGCTTCAGTCTATCTATTACGTTGCAGTCACGTAGCGGGACTGAAAGAATAATGACATTGTTTAAAAAAATATATGGTAACGTAATAATGGCAATAAAAGTAATGCAAACGACGAAGACAGGAATAGGCAAAGGTCTGGTGGCAAAGGATACAAGTGTGGAACCAATGCTTACAACCACTAAAGCAAAGACAAGGCCAAATAACGACACGTATGAAAATGCTCTCCAAATAGCTGCGCATTGAAGTAAGTAAGGAGTTAGTAGTAGTAGTAGTAGTAGTAGTAGTAGGAGTAGTATTAGGAATAGGAGTACGAGTAGAAATATTAGTGGTACTAATAGCAGTAGTAGTAGTAGCAGTAGCAGTAGCAGTAGTAGTAGTAGTAGTAGTAGTAGTAGTGTAATAGTAGTAGTAGTAGTAGTTGCAATTGTTGTTGTTATTGTTGATGTTGTAGTACTAGTAATAGTGATCGTAAAAACAATGACAATAATAATGAAGATAATGATGACAAAACCAACAACAACAATAATAATAACAATAAGTAATAATAATGAGAATAATAATAATAATAATAATAATAATAATAATAATAATAATAATAATAATAATAATAACAATAATGATAACAATAAAAACAGCAACAGTGATACTAATAATAATGATAACAATAACAATAACACATAATACATCAACATAACAACAGAAAGAAAGGCAGAAAAACGCAAAAAAAAAAAAAAACCACTAACGAGATCCAAGTCCACCAGGAAACCCGCAGCAGTGAGCCAGGAACTGAGACAACACAGAGGAGGCGAGGTGATGAGATGACACGCGGCGATCCCTTTGTCCCGCGATGGACAAATAATTAATGTCTTTGTTGGTTGTCACTCGCGAGGATGTCAAAGTCTGTAATAAGGTGAGACATGCATCCTTTGTTCCCTCCCTTCCTCCTTCCTCTCACATAAACGGTACACAAAGCCTTAAATGGTCAATTACGCATCTTCTCCGTCATTTCGGGCCATTTTGCTCTCATTTCATTCTTTAAGATCTCACAGTAATGCGCGTAAGTGTATTCAGTTGAGCATTAGTTATCATATACAGTCAGCATATGCGTGTACGAGATCTGTGGCATGTTTGTAAAGGTACGAGTCATAATAGTGCTCTTAGTTTACCGTACATTCACATACTATGGCATATTTGTAGGTGTATCTTGAGGAGCAGCAGTTTATATGGGAAATGGTAAATACATATGCAAATACTACGACATGTCCTTAAGTGTAAATATGTAGGTTCGTTAGATTTATATGTAAAGTAACCACATGTTTGCAATTACTACTATGGCATGTTTTTTTTTTTTTTTTTTTAAGTGTATTCATAGAAGTGTCAGCTCTCAAAGTACACAACGAGGACATAGGCGAATGCAATGCAATAATTCGTGTTTACAGGATCCGTTTAAAAATTCGTTTATTTGACATTTGTGTTTATACCTGTTGTATTATTTGTGTGGATTTACAAGTATGTAGCAAAGAATGTATCCTGGGTCTGGTTCTGCTTCAGCTACAGAGTGAAACACGTTTGTAAGAAAATGTTTGTTTGTGTCAAATTGTTTATATAAAAAGGTCTGTATAAAAGTGTTTGTATGAAAATAATGAAAATATTTGGATGAAAATGTGTATAAACATGTTATTGAGATATGTTTGTATGTAAAACTCTGAATGAGAATATAATACATTGTGTACTTAAGAATGTCATGGACGAAAACTGAAGGTAAAACGAAGAAAAAGTGTAAGCTTTTTCCGCCTTCACCGTATGGTTGGTGTATTAATGGAATTTTCATGTTTTTGATTACTTTTTTGAGTAACGTCCCGCTTAAAGTTCAAAGCAACCATTTTATTTCACCGCCGCATCTACTCACTATCCAATTTTGGATTTGATTGATTTCACTCATGAAAAGGAACCTTCTACTTCATCGCTCAGTAATTAACACACGCACTTAACCCACAAGCAAAACACGAAAACTGTGCAACTCCACCATAAGGTGTGTACAACCTCTAAGTCTAAGCGGTGTGTGTTGTACGTAAATATATAAACATTCGTCAAAATGTATAAACATTCGATAAGAGAGATATGCTAGTTATTAGATCATTAAAATCACTGAGATGATATGAACTAATCTATATCAGGAATTAATAGTATACAATAAGCTGAAGGAAAGCAAGGAAAGTTTAAATTTTGAGATCAACTGTTCTCTTATCGTGAAATAAGGTTTTTATTGTTTTTATATCTAGATCAGAGCGTCCGAGTGAACCAAAACTCATATGAAACATTGTCAAAAGGTTTCTGGGTATATTCTGAGGCGGAACCATTATTTAATTACTTTTGATTTGTTTCAAGTCGATACAAACAAAAAACCTAAAGAGTAACAAATATTAGCACAGAATGTTTATATCGTAGACCTGGGACAAGATAAACGTCTCACTCATTCTATTGTTATTATTATCTTAACTTCTCTGCAACCGTAACAATAATAATTTTACTGTACTGACTATCAAAAATATATACATTTGAAGACAAGGTTAACTTTTTGGTTCTCTTTTCTCTACCTTCGCGTGTCTATAAAAAATCATGTTTACATTGAATACCAACATTTACAGCACAATGACTATGAACTACGTACATTCTAAAGCTAAATTAACTTCCTACTCCCTCAGATTTACTTCGGTGCTTCCATATAAACATTGAACGACCTTTGAGCAGTAAAAGTGCACAAAAAAGAAACTATACCCACCAGCACATGTACTAGCTAATTAATTACATACATTTCACCAGCTTACATCGACCCGTTCACCCCGGCGTGGGAAGCAAGGCACCGGCCAACGAGAGATTGTGAAAAACGTACAGCCTCCCGTAATGATGAAGAGGGATTTCATTACCTGGGGAAAGAAATACGACCCCACCTCTGCAGCAAACGAGGGGAATATGGGAGAAGGGAACTCTGGGAAACTGAAACGGTAGACAGTATGGAGCAAATGTGAAGGGGAACGCTGAGGAAACGGAATGCAGATGAGAGGGAAGGAGAGCATAGCATAAATAGTAGAAGATTCCTGGTAGTACTAGAAGATCGTGGATAATTGAAAGGGCACACATTGTAAATTAAAAGAGATTGTAGGTGAAAGGTGATGAGAAGAAAATAATCCTGTTAGAGAAGAGAACAGTGGAAAATTGAAAGATAGGCACGGAAAAGCAACAGTGAGTGTGGATGAAAAATAAAGGACAGACATTGTAAAATAAAAGAGTAAAGATAACAGACAAAAATGAGAGAAAAATTGTTGTTAGAGAAGAGAATGGTGGACATTTGTAAAAGTGAACAGTGGTAGTACGTGAATGAAAAATAAAAAACAAACATTTCAAAGCAAAAAGGCGAGTGTAGATGAAAGGCAGGAAAGAACAGAAATATTGTTGTTGGAGAAAGGAAAAATGGAAAAAGCAAAGGAGAAAAAAAAGAGAATACTAGGAAATTAAAAAAGACAACCATTGACAAGGAAGAAAGAGGGTATTGACACAGAAGAAAATAATACTGAAAAAAATAAAAAAGGAAAGGTTAGACACATGAAAGTAAGAAGGAATACATATGGAAGGCAGGAAAAACAAAAGTATAATACTCTGATACGAAAAAAAAAAAAATAGTGGAAAACTGAAAGGCTAGAGTAAAAAAGAATGGATTAAAGACAAGAACAGGAATATTGCTGTGGTAAGCTGACAATTGCGGAATACTGGAGTGTGGATGAGACAGGGAGAAGAGAAGTATTAATATGAGCAGCGGAATATGGAGCAGAGGAACATTCAAAAAGATAATGTAACCTGGAGATACTGGAAGGACAAGGGTAACATTCAAAACGCAGAGATATTGAAGGGAATAGAACAAAGGGGGAACACTAAAGGAATGTGCAGGAATATGAAACAGTACAGCGAAGGAAACAATGAAGGGAACAAAGTGAAGGAGAAAATATAAGTGAAGGAAACGGAAGAACAGGGAAAAAAAAGATCAGGGAAAATATGAACAAGGGAACAGAGATACTCAGACACACAGGAACAAATATAAACAATGAAAAGAACAAATATTCAAACAGACAGGGGAACAAGTGAACAGGACAAGGCAATATTATATAAAAATAAACGAGATATATAGACATGTAGAACAGAAGAAGAAAAGAAGGCAGAAAAAAACACACACAAAACAAAATGAAAGAACACTTATCATCATGGAAAGAGGAATAACATTACATATGAAAGAAAAGGAACAAACGGATGTGAACAAAGAGCCTAGATAAGAATGGAGCAATGAAGAGGAACACCGGGTAGTTGAATGAGGAAAAAGAGTGAATTCAATGCAAGCCCTTGGACTGTGTAGGCTCTCTGACTGCGGTGTTGAGGTGTTGGGAGGAATGAATGGCGCCTTCCCTCAATTGTCCTTTTGAAGTCATGATGGTAGTTTTCTGCTTGAGCCACGGAGTCTTTCAAGGTTGTCTGTGTACTCATTATAACCTGAATCTTTGGTCAGTTGAGGTGTTGGGAGGAGTGAATGGCGTCTTCCATCAGTTGTCCTTTTGAAGTCATGAATTTTCTGCTTCAGCCACGGAGCTTTCAAGGTTGTCTGTGTACTCAATATAAACATAATCTTTGGTTCCAATATCTAACCATTTAATTACAGTAAGCACAAATGTAATACACTAAGGTAGTGTACAAAAACCTTATAGAATTTTGAAAATCCTATAAGGTTTTGTACGCCAAAGAGAGTTATGATGAAAATAATTATATATGACAATAGTGACGAATATATTGATGATAATGACAATGTTAACGATAATAACGATAGTGATGAAAGTAATAACGATAGTAATAATGATAAAAACAATAACAGTGATAATAATAATAAAAACGATAATACTAATGATAATAATGACAATGATAATAATAATAATAAGGTTAATAATAATAATAATAATAATAATAATAATAATAATAATAATGATAATAATAATGATAATAAAAACAATAATAAGTTATTATTATTATTATTATTATTATTATTATTATTATTATTATTATTATTATCATTATTATTATTATTATAATTATTTTAATTATCATTATTTATTATTATTATTATTATTATTATTATTATTATTACTATTATTACTATTATCAATATTATTGTTATTACTATTACTACTATTTTTATTATAACTTTTTGTAAATATTGCTATTATTTTTATTGTTATTATTATTATTATTATTATTGTTATTATCATCATTATTATAACTATTATCATTATAATATTAACAATTAAAAAGATAATCACAATACTACTACTACTACTACTACTACTACTACTACTACTACTACTACTACTACTACTACTACTACTACTACTAATAATAATAATAATAATAATAATAATAATAATAATAATAATAATAATAATAATGATGGTGATAATAATAATAATAATGATGATAATATTAATGATAATAATAATAATAATAATAATAATAATAATAATAATAACAATAAAGATAACAATTATTTTCATACTGTGTTGCTTAGTGGCACATTAAAGACACTTCCATGTTCGTTCCCGCCTTTGTTCCTGCAGGTCACACAGTAAGATGGACAACAGAAGGCATATGCACGACACAGCGATCTTAGCCCACTTGGCTGAGAACAGAGCAGTGAGAGAGGCAAATCATACCTGAAGACTGCAGTGATACCGAACATGCCTTGCTGGAGAGAGGTAAAACGTCGAGGCTTACCGGTTAGTGCACTTTCCGGCAACCCAAGCAGTGAGATGGACTATTGAAGGATCAGAACGACGGCAAGATTTTTTTTATGTAAGAGGAGAAAAAAAAAGAGGCCCACTTAGTTACGAGGCAAGATCTTTTTCCTTTGTAAGAGGAGAAAAAAAAAAGGCCCACTTAGTTGCCAGTTCCCTTACAAGTCTAAGAGAGTTTGCTGAAAAAAAAGGGAAAAATGTCTTGACCCTCTTGGCTGTGAACAATGGGTCGAGGAAGACGTGACTGCAGCAGGGAGGGACCGAGGCAGAGCCAGGAAACAGGGACGGAGAGTATTGCTGGAGGGCTTTTAGGTGAATTAGTATTGAAGTTAACCCATTCAGGGCTATGATACGCGTTTTCATATACATTCTGTTTACTATATGGCGAATTTACACAGATTCAGAAACTCATGTGGGGACTTAGAATAGTGAAGACTGGCTATTAATCTACTGATCACCATAGACCCTTTCTAATGTCAATGAAATCATCTAATCACACCAACAATTCATGGCAAAACACGTCTCAGCAAGAATCAAGAATACCTTTATTTGGTTAAGTCATATTCCTTTAAGCCGAACAATAAATTAAAAAGTGCGCGATGAAAATGGAATTAAATAAAACTGATATGGTAATATAGAGCCGTGATGCATGAAAGTTTAGAAAGGACAAATTTTTCCGTGGGTGTCTGGTAATGATAGACCTTCTCCGCCTCAAAAGCCTTGCGGGAGGTAAGATTAACTAGTTTCCAATACTTCAATCTCATTTTATGAAGAAAAAATGCTGAGAAGGGAATTCAATATAGGACGAGGAGGAAGTGAATGAGAAAACCTGGAATGTTGATTAGTTAAAGGAGAAAATTATTAAAGGCTTTTATTGCCTTAGATTATTACAGAGATGAAAGATCCACGAGAGCAAACAGGGTTCAACACAGGATGAGGAGGAAGGACGAGTCCAGATTGTGAAAATTGGTAAAGATAGTTTAAAATAAATGAGTTAAAATCTTTTCTCTGTGGTAATGAAATTTGAACAGCGCTAAAAACAATGCATGACATCTTTATAAGCGTCTAAAGGAAACAATTGGATTAAAAGAAAAGATCTTGTAATAATTAGCCAGTTTAAAGTTTGGAAGTGGTTGTCGAGAAAGGAAAAGTCTCTCATTGTTTAGTGATTAAGCAAAGATGTGGCAATTACAGTGAAAGATTGGATATCTGGATATACCATTAATTTATGACCACATTTCAGAGAGTACTTAAAGACAATACAGTCAAATTTGTGAGGGTTTTTTTCCCTTTTCTTATGCTCTTGGTCAGATTCCTTTACATTAAAAAAACATACACACACACACACACACACACACACACACACACACACACACACACACACACACACACACACACACACACACACACACACACACACCTTAACCTTTATTCAGTTCAAGGTTCGAACAATGCAATCCATATCCAGCGGAATCTTTTGAACTTCAGCTCTAAACTTGCACCATAAAATTTCATCCACTTTGATCGAAGGGTTCCAGATTGAGGCAACAACACACAAAGGAAGTGGAGGTGAGAGGAAAAGAGGTTACGCCACTTATGATTCTCACCCGTATCGAGAAACACTTTGCTCTCACCATGACTATTTTCAAAGACCACAGAGATGATTTGCCATATTCTCAAGCGTGTTTCTCATGTTGATAATGCTGACTTGTTAGTAATTTAAAAATCTTGTTAATATTTCACTAAAGCCGTATAAAAAAACCAGAAACTTCAGGTGTAGTCTTTTGCAGTTAGTGGCTACGTGGCGGGAAAGTGTTTGTCAATATTGCCTTTCGATTACACGTTGTGGAAATTTACTAACCTATTTGTAAACTTTAGGATGATTGCACATTGAAGCTTAAACATCAACATGAAATTAAAAGTTCTCAACCTACTCCATATTGCTTCAACTAATAAAAACACATAAGAACTCACTTTTTCTTCCTTTTCTTCTCTATTTGACTGCCATAACTTAATTCTAGTCACGCTACATACAAAATAGACGACGTTTCTGCATGCACTGTTACTCCCTTTCCTAAGCAATTCCTTCTTGACAAATCTTCAGACCTACCACCTAACTCATCATCTTTTGAGCTGTTTTACCGGACCTCATGCAAGCTGAATGTCCTTGGAGGGAGCCGGGGGGAGACCATTTACCGATAGGAAACTTTATACGAACGAAAAGCAACCAGACGAAGATCGGAGCGAAGAAAGAGGGAAGGCTGGAGTTCTTTTTAAAAAGGAACAAACTTTCTGTAACTTCCTGGTGGACACATCTCGAAGCTCGCTCCTTCACGTGCCTGGCCAGACTTAATGATTCATGAGGTAGTGGCGAAGGAAGTTTAAAAAAAAGAAGGAAAAAGAAAAAAAAGTTCCCTCCTGCCTTGGAAAAAAAGGAGGAATGGGGGAAGGAAAGATAAAAGGAGAATGAGAGATAAGAGAAATAAAGTTGAAGATAAGAAAAAAAAAGTGAAAGAGGGGAAGGAAGAGAAATGAGGAGAGGAGGTGGGAATGAGAGGAAAAATGGAAGAAATAAGAGGAGAGGGTAAAGGAAGGGAAAATTAATGCCTGTTATGAGAAAGGATGAATGAAATGTTGAAAGGAGGAGGTGGAAGAGGAGGAGGAGGAGAAAGAAACGGATCAAAAAGAGGAGGAAGGAAAAGGAGGACAAAAAGAAGAGGAAGACGAGGAAAAGGAAAAGGAGGAGGAGGAGGAGAAGGATGGAGAGGGAAAGGAAGAAGAGGATGAAGAAGAAAAAGACAACGGAGTACAGGAAAAGGAAGAGGAGGAGGAGGAGGAAGAGGAGGGGAATGAGGAGGAAAAGAATAAAACAGGAGAAAGAGAAGGAGAAAGAGAAAGAGAAGGAGAAGGAGCAGAAGGAGGAGGAAGAAGCTATAATGGGATCATACTAATTTGACAATATATATGTAAAAAAAATAAATATATATAAGCAACCTTAAATCATTCCTGGAAAATTAGAGAAAAGAAGAAGGAAAGAGACGAAGAAAACTAAAATGTAGGAAATAAAACCCACAGCAAGAAATATATAAAGGAGTGGTGTTGTGAAGGCAATACTCCCCACCAACAACTGAACTAAACTACATCTGACGAAAGCCTTGATGACTGGACGACCACACGAACTGAGAACATTTAGACAGACACTCCTACAGAAAAAAAAAAAAAAATACAAAGGATCTATCAGGGTTGGAGAGTTGGATTACAGGATTTAGGTTGTCAGATATTTCATTTAGTAATTTGAAGAGAACTGAAGGGCAGAATCAGAGTGACACAACCCAGAGAATTAGGAAAGAAATGACACCAGGGACAAGATGGGATGAGTAGTGAGTGGGTGGATTAAATTATTCAGTTTTCCAAGGTAATATATTCAACAAGTCTGAGAGGATTACAAAAACAGGTATCAATGTAACAAACTTTATAATGGAGGAGGAGGTGAAGAGAAACAGGTGTAGGGAGGTGAGTTTATTCCCAGTGTTTCTCTTCAACTGTGTTTCTCTTCACCTCCTCCGCCAACTTGTCTGAATGTCTGAACAAACTTTATAATAATAGGACAGAAATTGCACCGTGGTACAGTGGAACCATGCGTGCTTTGGGGTCCGAGGGGTCTCCAAGCGCACGGGTTCGAATCCTGTCCACGGTCCGAGTGTAGGTTGGGCTTCCTCACTCGGGGCAACGGTTACCTAGCGGGTGGGATTTAAGATAGGAGGTACCACAAAAAGTATTCCTTTTAGCACATAAATTCCCGTAAAATGCCCATAGGGTATAAATAAATAAAAAAAAAGTTACAAGAAGGAAAGAGTATATAGATACATTAGATTTATCTTCCCTGTTTACATTAAGAAAAAAAAAACTGAGAAAAGGTGTCAAAGTGGCTCGAAACAGGAAATATTAAGGTAAAAAATGACACAGATGGAACAAGAACGAAAGAAGCAGGAAAGAAGTGCAAGGTATTAGTGAGACGCGACTTAGAAATAATGCATTCTCCATACAAGCTGAACATTGCTTACCGATATTCCTTCATGGGCGAGGAATGCAATGGGATGACGCTGAGGACGGAGGGGAGACGTGCGACGGATTGGAAAAGAAATGTAGCGGAACAGCCGTACAGGAAGGAGAGAGGGGAGGTGATGGAAACACGTGCAGGGATATTTTCATATGCGTTGTGCAATGTTTTAATGTATTACTCGTAGGAAAGTGATATTTAAAGAACAGATCGATGTTATTTTAGGAGTAACTATAACATGATGGCACTATGAAATTTGAAACGATGAAATTTGTTTGGCACTCATGATTCGATTGCATGGTTATAAAAGTGAGAAGAACAATGATGGAGAGGTGTAGCATTAGAGGTTGTGCATGCTGGGTGTGTCGGCCGAAACTCAAGACTCAAGAATATTTGAGTGCCTAATAAAGAGTCCAGACATAACACAAATGTAGTCGGAAGTATTGTTGCTCGAAACGACACGAGCTGGGAGGAGTCAGAGGAAGGATACTGTGAGTATTTAAACTGAAGTAAAAGTAGAGAGATATTCATAGATGGGAGTAAGCCTTGGAAATATACATCCTTTGTCGTATACATGCCACGTTACAGATCCCAGAACTTAACATCAAAACTATTCTTTTAACGCATCGTAATAATATGATGTAAAAATATTCATGTAATATATTCTTTTTCAACAAATTTTTCAATATGAGGAATGTGCATGGTTCGCAACATGTAGCTAGGAATTAAAGTTTACGGCGGTATGTAGCATCAACACCACTTAATGCGAACGCTGCTATTCACATAAAAAATATATTGTTAGTCTTTAAAAGATTCAACTTCAACTCAATTCCTCCAGTCTCTGTGCACACCTCTACACATAATGTAACCCTATACGCAACATATGAATAAAAGAAACAATCAAAGACTGCCATTTCCCTTCATCACCATACGTAGAACAGGACAACGGAAACCCTTGAGAAATGTAAAAGATAATAAGATAAAGAAGGAAAGAAATATGAGACATTACCTATCCATCTGGCCATATCGCGGAAGGAAAACAATGATAAAATAAAGAAAGGAATAGGTGTGATACAATATCCCTTTCATCTAACACTTGCAGCACCTCACCGCAAGTAGACGATAAATAGTATGATAAATAGTGTAATAGTAGTATAGTAAAGAAAGGAAGACAATGATAAGAAGAGATGAACTATGAGATGAACTGCCTTCCCTATCACATCACTCGCTGTAGGGAAGGCAATGATGAGTCCCATGCTGTGTAAGTAATGTTGCTGTGAGGGTTTGTTATAATGAAGGGATGAATGATGAGCCTCTCTCTTCAACAGCTTCCTTCACCATAGTCATGCTGTGTACGTAGTGTTTCTGTGAGGGTTTGTTATAATGAAGGGGTAAACGATGAACCACTGCCTTCAACAGCTTCCTTCACCTTAGAGTCACGATATAGAATTTCACAGCCACACATTACTTGATGCACAAAACCCGCACTCCTACCTTTGCTATCAGGTTCACCACACATTTAAAGAGTCAATCCAATTTTCTTTCCTAGTTGAGTTGCTTGAAGGTATCTAGTAACTATTATAAACTGTGTAGTAACGATCATAGAGGTACAGCAAGAAACATTACTAATGGGCATAATTAGGCGATATATTATTCCAGTTCTATGATATCAAACGTTGACTGAAATAATCATAAACTGCAAAATAATCTCATAAAAGTTACACTAAGGAATATAATGTAAGTATATGATTAACCCCTTCAGTACTGGGACGCATTTTTACCATGAGTTTTGGGCACGATTCAACGATTTTATTTAGATTAGGAAGGGTCTATGGAGGTCAAAAGATTAATAGCACAGCCTTCACTATTTCAATTCCGACATGTTTCTGAAGCTGTATAAAATCAGCAAATAGGAAGAAGAATGAATACGAAATCGTGAAACATAATCATTACATAAACTGAGACACACACAGAACAATACATCATTTATTCTTTCTCCTGAATTCTAAAAAGTGGCTGAATTACTCCACACTTCTATCATAACACGAGCAATACTAATAATCCCTTTCATTAAGTACCTCAACAACTTCAGAATTCACCAACAAGTATTATCTAACCTTTTGTCCGTAGCTGACACGGAGCTATTTACCCAACATAAGCAGCTGCTGTTCTTTTCTCGTTTCCTTTACCTCGAACGTCATTCATCGCAAAAAACCTCCACATATTCCCGCAGCCTTGCCTGTTCTCTGCCTCGCCATTGCATTCCCAGAACACATCACCTCCTCGTTGCATTGTTCCGCCAGAGTGAGCCCGCAAGGTTTTCTCTCTCCTCCTGCTGCCTTGGACTGTCTCTCTCTCACAGATACACTCCACTCAAGATTCACAGTTCTTAAGACACTTCTTCAATATTGGATCACCTCCTCGTTGCATTGTTCCGCCAGAGTGAGCCCACAAGGTTTTCTCTTTCCTCCTGCTGCCTTGGA
Source organism: Portunus trituberculatus (assembly GCF_017591435.1). Classification (NCBI taxonomy): domain Eukaryota; kingdom Metazoa; phylum Arthropoda; class Malacostraca; order Decapoda; family Portunidae; genus Portunus; species Portunus trituberculatus. The sequence continues at coordinate 1,430,980 of NC_059293.1, forward strand.
CTGTCTCTCTCTCAGATATACTCCACTCAAGATTCACAGTTCTTAAGACACTTCTTCAATATTGGATAGTCTTTCAGCCCCATTACGGCCTGCCTCTAAGTTACATTGACATTTATTTTTCTATTTTTTTGTAGTCCTTGTCAGAGGTTTTTCCACATTAGAAGTTCATATAAAAGGTAGTTAATAATCACAACAACACATACTACAACAAAGCACAACATCCACCAGCACAGAACAGCACAGGACATCACAGCACAGCAGGAGCTACACACCTTCACTTCACAGCTGCAATAAGGAACGTGTATTGCTTCCATTTAGACAATGTCTGCATATGTCAAGAAATGTTGCTATATATGTCACTGTGTGTGTGTGTGTGTGTGTGTGTGTGTGTGTGTGTGTGTGTGTGTGTCCTTAACACTCTCTCTCTCTCTCTCTCTCTCTCTCTCTCTCTCTCTCTCTCTCTCTCTCTCTCTCTCTCTCTCTCTCTCTCTCTCTCTCTCTCTCTCTCTCTCATACAATAACGCTTACAATACAACGCTCTGTCTCTCAACACAGTGAACGTTACAAAGTCACGCCAATAGACTCACATGGGGATCAGATTTCCTGTTAACTTGGAATCAAACGCTCGCTTTTCCCTTTTCTACATGAGGCTCACTGACTCATTCACTTAGCTTGGTTTCCCTTGATGACAAAAAGGGAATGCGAATAGTTTTGAAAGCAGTCATGTTGCCAGATATATTTCTCACTTCTCTCGGTAATGAAATAGATTATATAGTGTTTTAATCCTTTCAGTACTGGGATGCATCTTTATTACGAGTTTTTGGTATGATTAGACGATTTTATACACATTAGCAAGGATCTATGAAGGTGAGAAGATTAATGGCTGGAGTATTCACTATCTTAATCCCCCACTTAAGTTTATGAAGCTGTATAAAATCGCCAAATAGTAAGCTGAATGAATATGAAAACGCGTCCTGCTACTGAAGGGGTTAAGACAGTCAATTTGTTAGATTTCTTTCTCATTTTGCTTGTTAATGAAGCAGGAAAATTATGAGGTTTTTCAGGCAGCCATAAATGTCAGATTAGCTGTTTTGTTTTGTTTTCTCAGTGACAAAACAGGAATTTTTATACAGTTTTCAACACAGACAATTGCGAAATTCTGCTTCACTCCCTGTTAATGATGGAGGAGAAATATCAATAGTTTTCAAGGCATTCATATTAATAAATATATTTCTCACTAACCCTCGATAACAATACTTATATTGAAGGAGTTCTCGAGACAGTGATATTATAAGATTATTTTTCGCTTTTCTTGGTAATAAAAATAAGTTTTCAATTTAGTTATATTACCAGATTTGTTTCTTGTTTTCCCTCAATAACGAAATAAGAATACAAAGTGCGTAAGACAATCATATTATCAGATATCTGAAATTTCTTCTTTATTTCTCTTAGTGATGGAACAGGGAATAGTGAGGGAGCATGTGTACTCCCGTGGGAATTTTGTGGTGTAAGATAACCACCACATCAGATGGGTCAAGGGGACCCTAAAGACCAAGAAAACACATGTTGACAATCTCGTTTTTTGTTTGGTGATTTTTTATTAACAATATTTGAAAATAACTCAACATTCCTGATTATCGACATATTATCAACCAGCTGGTCTTAGGTGTAGCTCATATCACTTACTTTTAACATAAAATACTAGCAACAAATTATTTAATTCCTTAAAAATACTTTACTTTTATATTTCTATATTGAAATATATATAAAATTATTAAGGTATATCACCGCTAACCCTCCATTTTGAATTTTAAAACACCTTGGAAATTTCCGTAATTACCTCCACTAAACTCGTGCACCACATAAAATTTACTGTTTTGCACGAACATTTTCTTTCAAATTTTACTTGATTAAAATTCCTATTCAAAACAGAATTATGCATTTATAAGTTCTTCAAATGTTGCAATATCTGTATAGCATGAGCATTAGGGGTGATAAACCTTAAAAACAAGCACACATCTTTTGATCCTGGTATTTTAACATGATTTATGTATCTTAAATGGATTTAATTATACTGGGATGTTTTTTTACAAACAAACTATATTAAAAATTATGTCCTTTTGTGTGTTTTAAACATAATGTATCTTTATATTATTTGACTTATTTATGAAGACATGTTTGAAGTTAATTAAGTAGAATATTATTCACATTATTAGAGTATACCATCTATTCATCTTCCTTATCTGACTCTTCCTCATCTGAATGTACATCACTTTTTACAAATGAATTTTCACATGGTCGTTCTTCATCTGAACACCCACACATATCTGTACAGTTGAGCCCTGTTCGTCGACAAGAACATCTCTGTGAATGGCACTGTGTTTTGCAGCCACATTTGACTAGCTGTAGTACCGACTGTGGTGCAGGCAGTTCTGTTGTCATGATGGGCATCCATCCATCCTCCACTTTTGCCCAACCATTTTCTTCAGCAGATGGAATATCTGGGAATGCAGCAGTGTTATTCTTCCACACAATGGCCTGGTATTGGCTACACAGAATACCTTGCCGTAGTGCAGCTGGAGTGGGTGGGAGCTTCTCTGACTCCGCCTGTTTCTTCTTGAAAGGCCACCATCGCAGGTCATCCACTTTTGTAATGTTGGTCTGTGGGACATACACTTTGCATATGAACTCCTCAATTGCAGCACAATTTCCTGCACTGAGGCCTGTGTTTGTTCCAAGGCATCCTAGTGCTGTGACAATATTCGGGCCAGCAGATTCAAATGCTTTCCAGAAGCTCTGTATTGCCTTTCCAGCAAAGCTACCAGTGTTGTCACTACCACTGAAGGCATGTAGCCCTGGTAGTGCTGCTGCTTTCGAATGTCCAAGTGCATCATATACTTGACTGAGTTGGATTGTACGGTGGTTCTTTCCTATACCTGTAACAAAGTTTGTATTCTTACACAAGTCTGGGTAGCGATGGATAGCCAGGATAAAGACATCTGTGTCTGGTGAGCAGATGTCAATGCTTGTTGCACCACATGCTGTAGCGTCAGCAGCATGAAGTATCAGCTTTGTATCAGCCTCTTCCTGATCACTATTAAAATAACTCTTATCAGTATGGGTTGCCTTGCACTGTGTACCCCCATGCAACAACAACGTGGCGCCCTTCTTTTGCTGAATACTCCAACGTTTTTTGCCCAAGATAACCAGTTAGCTCCATCTTTGTCTGTGAGTGTTACAGCAACCTCTTCATGGATAATTTTGCTATGTTAGTGGTATCTGTAATGTGATAGGCAATTGGAGTACTTGTCCCCTGTCTTCTACTACGGGTTGCTTGCTTCAGAGAGTGGGGGACATCATACTGATCAAACACAATGTGTATTTCATCCATTTCTTTGTACTTGTCAAGGATGTGAGAGCTGAAATGGTCAGCCAGATGTGAACGAGTCCTGATCCAGCCTGGCTTTGTCAGTGCATGAACTTCTGCCATTCCATCAATGAGTGCAACTCGATAACTACCTACTTCTTGATCAAGGTTGACATCAATAATTTTGGCACCATTTTAGCATAATACACATTCATATATTGCTATATTTATCTGACTTAAGTGCTCATTTGATATTTCACACTCTTTGTTACTTATTCTAAGATAGAAAAACACAATAGAAGCCCTGAAATAATGACTACCAAAATATTAAATGGATATCTCTATCAGCATGATCAGTGTTTATGAAAAAAAATGCGCGAAAACTGTGCTGTCTTTCCCATTGAATAACTCATAACACAACAACATGTAAGACTGTCAACATGTTTTTTTCTTTATTCAGGGTCCATTGAAGGTATTTATATGATTGGTTTGCTTTCACCACTAAAGTCTCACGGGAGTTAGAATCTAAACACCTTTCAAGGGACTGCTATTGCCAGATTTATTTTTCTAACTTTCACTCTTTGACTAGATAGATTGCTAGAACCTCAAGACAGTAATGATATCAGATTTACTTATCAGTTTTCTTTGCTGAAAATGATCATTTGAATATTTCTCTCGGTGATCATATCATTTTCTTCTATCTTTATTCGGTAAAAAAAAAAAGATAGTTTTCAAAGGTGTAACATTTTTCAGAATTATTCCTCATTTCTCCTGGAAACGAAAAAGGAAATTCCCGGAGCACTCAGGGCAGTCATATTTCCAGATTTCTTCCTTCCCTCGGTGGCGAAACAAGAAACGCAAACAATTCTCAAGTCATATTATTACAAAACTTTATGCTCCATCACCTGTCGAGCCTCCAGAGAATTTGCTTAGACGTTGTTGCAGCAAAACTTGAAAAACTCACAATTACAAGAGAGGTGTTGACACAGTTTTTCCTCCTATTGTTTTCTTGTGGGTTGTATTCTTAGGAAATTTTGAGCTTTGGGAACACACACACACATACACACACACACACACACACACACACACACACACACTCTCTCTCTCTCTCTCTCTCTCTCTCTCTCTCTCTCTCTCTCTCTCTCTCTCTCTCTCTCTCTCTCTCTCTCTCTCTCTCTCTCTCTCTCTCTCTCTCTCTCTCTCTCTCTCATAAAAGACCCTCCTTGTCCTGTGTGTTGTGATTTTTCCAGTTTGCCATAGTCCAGTAATCAATCCATTTGGTATAAACTTTGCACTATTTTTTGTCTCTTCTATGCCACTATTTTCTCGAGAGTCGTATTGGTATGGAAGTTTAAAGATGACGAATATAAGGATTGAAATGTGTAGTGTTATATTCGGTTTTGTCGTAACCAGTAATGAATCTAGTAATGAAATAAACGCTAACTTTTTGTTCAGCCTTTTATTTTTTTGCTATTATCCTCGGCGCTGCGCAAATGACGAATGTAATGTTTATCAAGTGAGAGGCGAAATGATTTGTGTTTGGCATAATCCAGCAATGAATTTGGTAATACAATAACCACTATGTCTCTTTTCTCAGTTTATTTCCATGCACGTTGTAATGTTTCACGGGTTATGAAGATGACGAATAGGAGAACTAATTTGTGTGATGGGATTAGCCGGGCTTTCGCATAATCTAATAATGAACTCGATAATAATATAAACACTTTATTTGGTATATCTTGACTTTATTGCTGCTTGAAGAGTTTAGATATAAAGTATGTGAAAACTCAACTGCGTGGTATGTGCTCATGAGAATTTGAAGTACTATTCAGCTATAATCAATGTACTAAAGCAGGTGTGGGCAAACTACGGCCCGCTGTGCTCATGCTGCCTACCAAAGGATTTCATGCGGCCCGACAATTGTTAGTAAATTTGTAAGAGCAAGTTAACAAACAACGCCAAATAGTATTGTGAGTACTTCATTTTTTCCCGCAAGTGTGCACATGTGTGTGAGAATGACTTTTCTTTAGAAGCCTTGGATTTTGTACTCTAAATATCAATGATTTTGGGTTAGTATAGTATGAGGCCCAATAAGATTGTGACTTTTTTAATGTGGCCATTGAAAAATTTGCCCATCCCTGTTCTAAAGGAAAGATAAAAAACAAAAATTCATACAGACGAAATGACAAAATTGAAAAAAAAAAAAAAACGAAAACTTATATTCTCCGTTGAAAATTCATTATTCCTTAGAGTATAAAAGAAATTTCACACATAATTTAATTATAACCAATGCAACACTGCAATGAATGAATAAAGAAATAATTATATCTGAAATAAATGACGAAACAGAACAAACTAATCACCTACATTCTCCAACAAAAGTTACTGATTCCTTAGAGTAAAAATTGAACTGAATAAAAAAACACACAATAAATTCAACTGAAATAAATAAGAAAAAAAAAATACATGAAAAAGAAAAGAAATGAAGAAACCGAAGCAACTAATTATAATCACAAGCGAAACTGAATTTTTTAAACCCCTTCAGTACTGAGATGCATTTTTACCATGATTTTGGGGTATGATTAGACGATTATATTTGCATTAGGAAGGGTCTATGGAGGTCAAGAGATTAATGGCCAGAGTCTTTACTGTTCCAATCCCTACATATGTTTCTGAAGTTGTATACAATCACCAAATAGTAACCAAAATTAATATAAAAACGCGTCCAGCTAGTGAAGAGCTTAAGAATAAAAAAGGCACACTGAATTAGAAATAATGTAACAACAGAATGAATAAGTAAAGAAATACATATGAACTAAATTCCCCACAAGACAGAGTAAGCTCATTATATTTTCCGCTCCAACTTTATGATCATTCTCGCTTTCTCTTTTCAGTGAATTAAGCAAACTGGCGAACACACACACACACACACACACACGCACACGCACACGCACACACACACACACACACACACACACACACACACACGCTGAATTCCCGAACTAAATTATCCTTTATTTTAGATTCTCTTTTCTTTCTTTATCTTTCTCACTTTTTTTTTTTTTTTTAGGTGGGTAAATGGGGGTAGGCAAGGAAAATAAATTGCTGCAAGTTAGCTTTTCTCTTCTTTTTGTGTGTGTCACCGGCCAGTTTTCTTTTTCACATAAAGAATGGAAGAACAAATGCATTGAGATACACACTGAAGTTTCGTATACACTTTTTTTTTTTATCGTAAGAGGAGAAACTAGCCAACGACAACAAAAAAAAAAGAAATAAAGTCCCACTTAATTGTCAGTCCCCTTGCCGGTCAAAGAGTCAGCAGAAAGAAAGGGACAAATGCCTTCAAGCTTCCCTCTAAAATGAACTCAAGTAGCAGGAAGATGGAAACACATAAGCAGGTAGGGAGTTCCAGAGTTTACCAGGGAACATCTCCTCCCACACACCATAAACAACACCAACATCGCAACATAAATAAAGCTGAAAATAAAATTGTCTGGCGTACACGTTTGAAGTCAAGTCGTAGGAAGATGGAAATACAGAAGCAGGTAGGGAGTTCCAGAGTTTACCAGAGAACACTTCCTCTTCTAAATAGCGAACATAAGACCATAAAAAGTCAGAAAATGAACAAAGCTGATAAACACTGTCTGGCTTACACGTGGATGTCCCTTTATGAAACACACCTAAGAGTTTTTCCACTACCACAAGACCATAAAAACGTCACAAAATAAACAAAGCTGATAAAAACTGTCTGGCGTACACGTGGAAGTCCCTTTATGAGACACACCTAAGAGTTTTTCACTACCATCCATGAATGTTCAAAACTATTGCAGAACTCCATAATGGTTGAGCACTAACAACCTGATTACTGCGTCTATCCCATTCATCAAACACTATATGAGAACCAATTTCTTCCTATCTCTTCATAACCTTTTCAGAACTGGGATGTATTTCTACCATGCGCTTGGGTGTGGTTAAACGATTTTATTTACATTATCAAAGGTTTATGGAAGCCAGAAGGTTAGTGGCCAGTCTTCAGTATTTTGATACCCCTCATAAGTTTCTGAAGCTGTATAAAATCACCAAATAGTAACCTGAATTAATATGAAAACGCGTCCTGAAACTGAAGGGGTTAAAACGTAGCTATTAACGCTTTGAATACCATGGCGCGTTTCTATATTCACTCTGCTTACTATTTGGTGATTTCATACAGATTCACAAACTTATATGGAGATTAAAATAGTGAAGACTGATGCCATTAGTCTTTCGACCTCCATAGACTCTTCCTAATGTATATAAAATCGTCAAATCGTACGCAAATCTCAAGGTAAACATGAATCCTGGTACTGAAGGAGTTAAAAACTTGAATCCATTATTTCTTGCATCCTGACAACTGATTTTGCATTTCTCTATACATTGTTTCCTTTACTCTGTGTGACATGAGCCAAGGCCGCCGTGACCACTGGTGCTCGCTGGACACGCCTGGGAAAGAATGATACTCGAGGCGGTCAAATCCCTGGATGCTGTGCCGGGATGGGAGACACAGGCCTGATCTCCCTCCATATGAAAGGATTTGGCTGCTGCTGAGGGTTTGCTTTGCGATCAGTTACTCTGTTCTGGGACATAATTTATTACGGAACATTTTTTACTATTTCTCTCTTATTGTTTCCTTTATTTCTTTTCTCTTTCTTTTTTTTCCTTTTATAAGAATATTTGACCACAGCCGATTCTGTTCCGCGTCTTGTTTCATTATGGGATAAATGAATACCTCTTTTTTTCCCCTTTCTTTATCTAATTTCTTTTTTATTTTGTCTATTCTATTAGACGGCAAGGTTTGTTCTTCTCTTCTTTCTAAACCAATAAGTCTGGCTGGTGTCTTATTTCATCATGGGATAAGTGAATAACTCCTTCTCACTCTCTCTCCTCCTTTTCTATTTTTTCTACTATATAAGATAACAGTGACTAAGCCTAACAATTTTCTTCGCCTTCCCTTCACGATATGTAAGTCTGTTTCGAGCCATAATTCACTGTGGGATAACTCAACATTCATTTTCCTCTCTTCCTTTTCTCATCTGTATTTTCTTTTCTATTTAAGGGGATTGGAGAAACATTTGCTGTCGGAGTAAGATTTCTTCATCGGAATTTTCGTCGTATGCCGCAAGACTGACATTAATCGTGGATAGTTGAGTAGTAGTAGTAGTAGTAGTAGTAGTAGTAGTAGTAGTAGTAGTAGTAGTAGTAGCAGCAGCAGAAGTAGTGGTAGTAGTAGTAGTAGTAGTAGTAGTAGATTTGGCTGTAGCAGGAGGCGGGGATGTGTTTCCTTGCGCTGTTTCCTTGTCAATGGACGGGAAAATATTCGTAGTCTCTCTCGGAGGAAGAACGGTTAAGATTCTGAACGTGATCTTCGTGTCATAATTCATCACTGGATATCTAAACACCTATCTCTTTCTGCCCGTCTCCTAATTTCTTGCATTTTTCCTTTTATCTAACTGAGAAAATCTGACCAAGACTGACGAACTGACTATTTTGCTCTCCTTTCAAGCTCAACAAGTAAAATAACTAAACACCTCTCTCATCTAACTTATTTTCTCGACTAATAGTGACTCCCATTCTTTCTCTTTCCAAAATCAGCGTATTTCCTATCACCATTCACCTAAGAGTGCCTCCCTCCTGGTCGCCAATAGAGAGAAATGTGCTACGGGTAATTGTAGTGTCAGGGAATAAGGAGGATACAGTGTGACAAGGGATGACCAGCGGATATAGAGAAGAACACGGGGAGGCCAAATACCAGGAGATATGTTGGTTTATAACGAGTGTTTGTAGAGGAGAAACACAAGAAGGGGAGGTGGGAGGAGGAGGAGGAGGAGGAGGAGGAGGAGGAGGAGGAGGAGGAGAACAAGACAAATAAGAACAAAAACAAGGTGGAGAAATGTTGATAAATGATGAGAAAGTAAAGAAAAGCGTTAAGATATTTTAGGAAAGAAAGATTTTGATTGAAAGGAGAGAGAGAGAGAGAGAGAGAGAGAGAGAGAGAGAGAGAGAGAGAGAGAGAGAGAGAGAGAGAGAGAGACTTGAATTACTGTACAAGCATTCGAGAAGAGCAAATGTGGATAACTTTTACTGTAAAGAGAACAATGAAATAAAAAAGGAAAAAAAAATCACAAAGAAAGCTACATAATAGAAAAAGGAAACATAAATAAGTTGAAGAAAAAAAGAAGTATGAAACAATACGAAGGAAAAGAACACAACGAAACTTAGAGAAAAGATTGAGAAAAGATTAACCAAAAACAAATATAATAAAAGAAAGCAAAACAAAACAAAACAAACAGAGGAAGTATTGAAAACCACGGAGAGACTGAGAATATTTCCTTTCCTAATAGTTGGAGAGAGAGAGAGAGAGAGAGAGAGAGAGAGAGAGAGAGAGAGAGAGAGAGAGAGAGAGAGAGAGAGAGAGAGAGAGAGAAAACCATCATCGTCTCAAGTCTTTCCTCAAGCTGTAACATTAACATAGCTACAAATTCTTGGCCAGAGTGAACTGTACATATTAGCAAACTGTAAATGCCTAACCAGGAATTCCTAACGTAATCTATGTACGGGGAAACCAATAAGCACTCTCGGATGTCCCCTTTGCCACCGTACCTCTGGCGTCATAGATACCCAGCCTTACTTCATTAACCCAAGGCTTCTACATCCTCATACTCTGGTTAGCTAATAGGTGCCGCCTGTGGTACAGTGGAACCATGCGTGCTTTGGGATCCGAGGGGTCTCCATGCGCACGGGTTCGAATCCTGTCCACGGTCCGAGTGTAAGTTGCGCTTCCTCACTCGGGGCAACGGTTTCCTAGCGGGTGGGCTTTGAGATAGGAGGTACCGCAAAAAGTATCCCCTTTAGCCCATAAATTCCCGTGAAAAGCCCACATGGTATAAATAAAAAAAAAAAAGAAAAGCTAGTCAGCCGCGTGCCCTTGTAACAGCTGAATTTCCCTAAGCTCTCTTCTATTTCCCTGTACTCGCTGTGGAATAGAGACCAGACTTTAATTTCTCTGCCTTTTTCATTTGACGGACCTGCGCCTGAATCAAAGAAAAGTATCAAGCCTTTACATATAATACGGAACAAAGACCAAGGGCAAATCAACGTTAACTTTTATTTCATGTAAGAGGGTAAAGCTGGTCATTAAACGAAAACAAAAAGGTCCACTTAGTTGCCAGCTTCCTTGCATGTCCGAAAGGGTTAGCTCCCCACAAAAAAATGGAAAAATGTCTTGAAACTTCCCTCTTAAAGTTGGAAATACAAAAGAAGGCAGAGAGTTCCATAGTTTACCGGAGAAAAAGAAGGAATGTTTGAGAGTACTAGTTACATATTAGAGAATTGGACCAAGTGGGGTTAAGTAAGAAGAGCGTAGGTTTGAAGCATCGAAATATGTGAAAATGATCGAAACATTTCAATTCTTCCCTCATGAAAACGCAATCATACAGACATAGGGAAAAATTGATAGAGAGCAGCCTATAGAAATGTTTTTAAGTAATACGAGACACACAGAGAAGCGTATTGTAACACCTGCTTTACCTCACAAACACAGACAATCACATTTATACAGATAGAGGCAAAATAGGAATAGTGTAAGCAACGTTTTATGCAACTCCAGGAATGCTTTGAATTAGTACGAGACATATAGGTCGTATTCAGAAATGCTTTCCTTCCCCACCACGATCATTTTCCAAGGAAACACAGACAAATAGGCGGGTTTCAAAGACAGTTTTTTTTTCCTTTTGATAAAATGGAAATTTTGCCAATGTATCACCAGAAACTTGAAAATACTCTTAATCCCTTCTGTACCAGGACGTTTTCATATTCATTCTAGTTACTATTTGGTGATATTTATACAGCTTCAGAAACTTATGTAAGGATGATAATAGTGAAGACTCTGCCCATTAATCTTGTGACCTCCATAGACCCTCCTCTATGTAAATAAAACCGTCAAATCAAACATAAAACTCAAGACAAAATGCGTCCCAGTACTTAAGAGGTTAAGAACACGAGTACCTTCAACTATAACCATTTGGAAAGCAGTGATGGTGAGAGAACAAAGTGTTTCAGAATACGAGCCATAGATCCAATCATTGTAACACTTAATTGATCAGACAAAATCATAAATATTTGAATACCGAAAATAAAAACGAATGAAATGAACATATAACGAGAAGTAGCTCTAGGATGCTTAAAACTAATCCCATTTCTCATTACAATTACTTACATACGATCGAAGTAGTCAAATTTATATGTAAGACCATCGCAACTATTTAAATGGATGGAAAACTGCGCAATGAAGGCAGCGCATGACGATTAACACCTTCAGAAATGCTTAGAATTACTATTACCTGCATTTAACTCATTACACATTAACCTAGAAACAACAACTTAAATGATATGCAAGCAATTTGATAGTTACAGTATTTCCAACATTTAACAGATCTGAAGTAGGATTTAAAAGATGAATGGAGAAAAACGTAAACAATAAACAGAGAAATATAAGATGAAAATGCTAAAGAGATTAATGGATATATGAACTGATGAATTAATGCACCTCTCAAACACCAGCCTGTCTTAATATGATGAAAAACGAATGTGTGAATAAATAAACGAGTAAATGAATAAATAAATACGCTAATTGATTAATTATAAATGTTTTCTATACTACGAATAAATAAAAAAAAAAATAGACATAAAACAATAAATAAATAGACAAATCAACAAACACAAACCTGAATCACTAATTTCTTTCATTTCTATGCACATAAACAAAACAAAACAAAACAAAATAAAACAAAACAAAACAAAACAAGACACACAAATCAACAAGTACCAAACTAAACACTTAGATCAATAAACACTCAAATAAAAAGATACACAGAAATACAACTAGACAAATAAATAAACCATGGCTGTACACAAGAAGCATCAGTCAGAAGGGGGCAATGATGGGCGGCAGAGTCACGCGAAGGAGCACAAAGGAACACAAAGAACACCAACAAGGAGCAAAGAGCGCAGACCTGCCGGCACACACGAGGCTGTTCGTAATAAACCACACGATCTAATCTAACGTAAGAGACGCCAGGCAGTAAAGACGAAGACTAAGGAAGAAAGGAGGAGGAGGAGGAGGAGAAGGAGAAGGAGAAGGAGGAGGAGGAGGAGGAGGAGGAGGAGGAGGAGGAGGAGGAGGAGGAGGAGGGAAAGCATTATGAAGAAGAACTAAGAGGCAAAGGAGGAGGAGAATAGGAAGAAACAAGCTGAAAAGATAAAACATGAGGAAGAGGAGGGACACAAAGAGAAGGAGAAGGAGAAGGAGAAAAAAAACACAAAGATAAAATAGAAAGGAAGGAGTGAAGGAGGGAGAAGGAGAAGGAGAAAAAAGAACACAAAGATAAAAGAGATAGGAAGGAGTGAAGGAGGGAGAAGAAGCAGAGGAAGATGAAGATTACACAGAGAACTAAGAGAAGAAGATGGAAGAAATAAAAAGATGAGGAGGAGAGGAGAAAGACTAAAAGAAAATGAGTAGAGGAGTGAACACAGGAAGAAATGGAGGAGGTGGAGAAGGAAAAGGGAGGAAAATCGAACAAGGAGAGGAGGAGGAAGAAGATGAGGAAAAAGAAAAGAGTGGAGGAGGAAAATAAGTTAAACAGCAAACGAGACGAGTAAGAGTAGGAAGAAGAAGAGGAATACAAAGAAGAGGAGGAAGACAGGGAGTAGGACAGGAGGTAGAAGCACTGAGAGGAGTAACAGTAAGGGCAGGAGCAAGAGAACGCCAGTATAAAAGATCACCTCCTCTGCTCTGGTAACTGCTTCTGTTCCTGCCTCGCGTGCTGGAGTGAGTGTGGCAGTTTGCAGGGCGAGCCACGCAACCTTACCCCTCACAAGGAAAACTCTTGCTAAATATGCCCTGAAGTTTGATATGATTAAGGCACGTAATCTGAGAGGCTTCATGCTTTACTAAGGACAATTTTCAAAGGCCACTGAGTTTACTAATGTAGAGTAATGAAGTGCTCTAATCCAAAGTAAAGTTGTTGTTAGGCCGTCATTAATATCATGGAGCTATCATAGGTAAAAAGGATCGAAATTTCTGGGAGAGTTCGCCAAGTACCTATAAAATTGTGTTCAAAGGCCATTATGATGTTTGCCTTGTCAGGTTCACCAATGTCAGGTTCTTCTTTGCGTTTTGGTGATGCAGAATCTTTGGCGGTCTTTTTTATTGATAATGTAAGACGCTCACAGTCCATGCCATGGACAACAAAATCTGAATAATGGAAAAGGCTCCACTTAAAGGCATGTTCCCACGACTGTTCCAGAAGAGAACTATCAAATAGCAAAGGATGGGTGTCTTGAAACATCCCTATCATTAAATATTACAGTCATGAATAAACCAATGAATATTCAATTTTTTTAAGGCAGCCTGTTGAAAATTCTACAAAAGCCATTCAAATGTTTACCTAACGTTATAGAATCATAGAATCGCAAATGAAAACCTCAATGACTTCCTTTAGATCATGTTGGAATTCTAACCAGGTTTATTTCTAAAGGTCAAGATGAAGTAGTTGAACTCCTATTAGCATTCTCTCCATTCGTAATACACCCTCTTTGTTAACATATCACTACAATCGTGACAGCACAAATGAAAATCACAATAACTTTCAAGAGACCTAATACAAAATCTTCCACTGACTGATTTCAAAGATCACACAGATTACTAGTATGCTTCTCATTCAATATTTTTTCTACTACTAACAAAGATTCCATGTCCATCTAACTTTTAAGTCAATAGAACACGCTTAAAACACAACAATGTCCAATAGAAACTATTCAATGTCATGCAACAACAATTTTCAATGGGAACGAAGATCATAAAACGAATTACCATCTGTGTTTTGTCCATTGCTAATGCAGAGTCCATGGAAATCTGTCAATGCCCCGCTAAAAAAAAAAAAAAAAAAAAAACATACCATCAAAAATCCTAGTAACTTTCAAGGGAACATTTTTTTTTTTACACTAAGGCCTGTAGGCTTACTAGAAGATTTTGTATAGGAAGGACTATTCTGCGTCCACCCATTAGTGGCGAATGCAATTTTAATTATAGTGGTATCCATATCAGGGCCCATATCACCACCAAAGCACATCTTTGGTGGAACCACCTAGAACACGCGTATCACTGGGACATGTAGGTATATTTAAACCACTCGACAAATGGCAAAGTATCAAGGCGATACATGATGGGATTGGAACCTACGCGTGGACGTCTGCCCGATCCCACGCTCACCATCTTTTCCACTACGCCACCGCCTGCTAGAGGGGACAATTTTCAAAAGGGTTGTAGATTATCACATGTTCGTGATCGTCATTTTATTCAATAATTGTAAGGCAGTCTTTGTTAGAATAATCAAAACTTCCTTGAAAATCCAAATAGTTTATGGTTACGAAGAGGCTGTTGAAGGTGTTGCAATGATCGAAGATTCCTGTATTGTTGGTGCTCAAATATTATCAGTCTATCACTAGAATCATAAAAACACATTTTAATCTCTTTAGTACCATGACGCGTTTTCATATTCATTCAGGTTACTACTTGGAGATTTTATACATCTTCAGAAACATAAGTTAGGATTAGAATATAAAACTTTAGTAGCTTTGGCTATTAATGTTTTGATCTCCATAGACCCTTCCTAATGCAAATAAAATCGTCTATCATACCCCAAAATCAAGGTATAAAAACGCGTCTCAGTACTGAAGAAGTTAAAATCCTAAAACTTCCAGTCGAGCTAGATGAAATTAGAAATAAGACTGCAAAGTAAAAATCAAGGTAAAAGATACGTTTAGGTATTGAAGAGGTTAAAATCATGATAACTTCCAGTGGAACCAGATTAACTTACAAATAAGATGGCAAAGTAAAAATAAGTAAAAACAACTTTAAGTGACCAAGCAGCAACAACCCACCAGCACCATTGTTGCTACCACCACACCAGTACAACCATCGCCAAAGCTTTGTATTTACGTACACGTGGTGGTAGTGAAACAGTGGACATTCATCGGTATGGATTTCTCATAACAGCGTGTTTATTGCGCGTTCTCGCTCAACACTCTATGAAATACTGAATTGTGCCGCCTATTTGTCAAATATTTGCTGGGCCGATGGGCTGCACGAGAGAGAGAGAGAGAGAGAGAGAGAGAGAGAGAGAGAGAGAGAGAGAGAGAGAGAGAGAGAGAGAGAGAGAGAGAGAGAGAGAGAGAGAGAGAGAGAGAGAGAGAGAGAGAAAAAAATAACCAGTCTAGATAAACATAACAATACACTACAAATGAAATAATTAAAGGATATACACTTATAATAACCACGTACCAATCCCTCAACTACCCCAACAAACCTGCTGAATGAAGCAACAATTAGATCTTAAATACGGAAAACACTAAAGATTAAGATGGAGAAAGACAAAGATTGAGGATATGCCAGACAGACACAGATTCGTATTCTCAAACACATTTATTAAGCATCACTTCCACTACTTCAAAAGGTCTTTACATAAATTCATCAAGGTTTTCAAGGTGTTTTTACGGTTCTAGAGGCAAAATGACAGAATATCCACATTATCAAGTGGAAAAACACTCTTGAAAACCCCACTAACCAACTTTGTGGCCTTGGAAAACAGTGGTGGTGAGAGAGAAGAGCTTTCCTGAATATAAACCACACAGAGAAGGAAGACAACACAGCACAACACAGTCCAACATAGGGAACACTAGCTCACTTCCACTGCTCCTCCTGCTACGCCTTGAGGGGGAGGCTTGGCAGGTGCAGCGCCACGGTAACGGGACTTGTAATGGAAAGTCAACAGAGGAGCAGCGGGAAGGGTGTGAAGGGCCCATAGGAGAGAGAGGGAGAGGCGCAGGGAAGGACGGCGTGCCACTTCATAACTCATTTACGGTTGTCTCTAATGTGTTCAGTGTGTGTGTGTGTGTGTGTGTGTGTGTGTGTGTGTGTGTGTGTGTGTGTGTGTGTGTGTGTGTGTGTGTGTGTGTGTGTGTGTGTGTGTGTGAGAGAGAGAGAGAGAGAGAGAGAGAGAGAGAGAGAGAGAGAGAGAGAGAGAGAGAGAGAGAGAGAGAGAGAGAGAGAGAGAGAGAGAGAGAGAGAGAGAGAGAGAGAGAGAATAAAGAAAATATATTACAATAAACAAACAAACAGACAAACAGAAAGAAACAAATAGGCAAATAGGAATAAATAAAAGGAAGGAAACAGGAAAGGGCAAACACACAGAGACACAGACAAACAGACAAACAGACAAACGGACAAACAGAAAGTGACAGCACACGAGAGGTCATTACCAGTGTCACGTCACATTTCACGCATTTCATCACACTCATGTCTGATCTTAACCCCTTCAGCACCAGGCTCTTACCAGGACGGGTTTTTTTTTATTTTTATTCTGCTTATTATTTGGTGATTTCATGCATCTCCAGAAACTTATGTTGGGGATTAAAATAGAGCAGACTCTGGCAATTAATCTTCTGACCTCCATAGACACTTCCTAACGTCTATAAATTCGTCTAGTCACACCAAAAAAAAAACTCATGGTAAAAATGCGTTCCAGTACTGAAAGGGTTAATATATTCTGTCTTTTACTAATATTCGCTTCTTTTCACAACTTTTTTCTTATGTTGGTTTAAAATTCTCTCACTTTGGCTTTATATTTCTCACATTTGCACTGCCACGAGTCTTCAATGTTTAAGGCTCTATCTTTAATTCACACATTTTGATCCTGTCTTATCATATACTTCTAATGTCTTTGTGCTCACCTGATTTAACTCTCCTTTGTTCTCCTTCAATTAATTTCACTATGTTCCCTTTAATCTCTTTCCTGAACTCTAATATATACATCCTATACTGAAAGAAGTAATAATAGCAATAAATCTCTAAACTTCCGAATTTCAGTATAAACACATCAACATTAAACAAAGACTCACTTAAAACTCTTCATAATAATGGCAATAAATCTCTTAACTTCCGAATTTCACTACAAACACGTCAACATTAAGTAAAAACTCTTTAAAACTCTTCATGATAATGGCAATAAATCTCTTAACTTCAGAATTTCACTACAAACACATCAACATCGAACAAAAACTCATTAAAACTCTTCAACTTACACCAGTACAAGGAAACCCGAACACCCTCCACCATTCCCTCAGTCATTCCTACTCGCTCAGACTCGTATTTTCAAACCCTTCTGTGCTTCACCTACGCTATTTCTGAAGGCATTATTAAAGTCTACACGAGTTTTTAAGGTGTTTTTTTACGGTTCTAGAGACAGAATGACAAAATACCTACATTACTTAATAGAAACACTTGAAATTCCAGCTAATCATCTCTGTGACCTTGGAAAATAGTCGTAGTGAGAGAGCAAAGCGTTTCTGAATACTGATTTTTTTTTTTTTTTTTTTACATTACAAGGGCACTGGCCAAGGGCAAACAAAGTGTTGGAAAAAAAAAAATTCCGCTGGTTGCCAGGCCCTGTTAAGATGAAAGTAGAAAGAGAAAAAACAAAAAAATTTAAAAGGAGGGTCCAGTTAACGTAAGAGGTGTCTTGACACTCCTCTTTTGAAAGAGTTTAAGTCATAGGCAGGTGGAAATACAGACACAGGTAGAGAGTTCCAGAGTTTACCAGTGTAGGGAATGAAGGAGTGATCCATCCCTAGTTTTTAAGATATTTTTTTACGGTTCTAGAGGCAGAATGACAAAATACCTACATTACCTAATGGAGAAGCACTTGAAATTCCAGTTAATCATCTCTGTGACCTTGGAAAATAGTCGTAGTGAGGGAACAAACCGTTTCTGAATACTGACCAGATCCATCCCTAGTTTTTAAGGTGGTTTTACGGTTCTAGGGACAGAATGACAAAATTTCTGCATTACTAATTAGAGAAACACTTGAAATTCCCTCTAATCATCTCTGTGACCTTGGAAAATAGTTGTAGTGAGAGAGCAAAGCGTATCTGAATACTGCCCAATCGCTTCCCGAGTCCCCAGCCCACATAGACCGGTGGTGGGAAGAGGGGAATCATCACCGGAAGAGGGACAAAATTTGCTTATATTTTTCTAGACCAGTTTTTTGTGTAGATTAAGAATCTGGAAGGTGATCAGCCAGGTTCGGGGGCGTTTCTGAGATATTAAGGGTCAAAGGTCAACATACGTAAAAATTAGCCAATTTCATAAAATAGGGCAAATCGCCATTGAACATACTTTTCTAAGCCAGTTTTTTGTGTAGATTATGAATCTGATGGGTGATTAATTAGTTTCCAAGATGTTTCTAAGATATTAAAGGTCAAAGGTCAACATATGTAACATTTGGTCAAATGTATAATATATACATTTGATGGAAATAAGATTTCATTCATAATTTACAGTGAAACCAAAGATACGATAGTTTTAAGACTCCTATGCATTCCAGTGTGTAACCTATAATAAAATCATGTCTGTGACTGACAAAAACTCAAATATCAGTGGTACA
Organism: Portunus trituberculatus; assembly: GCF_017591435.1. Classification (NCBI taxonomy): domain Eukaryota; kingdom Metazoa; phylum Arthropoda; class Malacostraca; order Decapoda; family Portunidae; genus Portunus; species Portunus trituberculatus. Next base: position 1,449,883 of record NC_059293.1, read on the forward strand.
TGAGCATTGTTCGTTTAAATTATGGTAAATTAGAGTTACATACTTTTGTATCTTGGTGTACTGGCAGCCAAGTCGAGTGAAGAGAACATGCTAGTCAATTTGGATAAAGCATTAACTTACCCTTTAGCACCTGTGCCTCTGTCTCTAGCAACACCAGATGGCACTCGCCGATCAACACCTAAATGTCAAATGATGGAAGTTGTTCTCACGTCACTAGATTCGACAAATACTGCCAATGAAATCCCAGAGAATGCAGTGTACATTATTGACCTCGTAGCATATTTACGCTCATTGTTGAACGTACCAGACACATTCCGGTTATTAGCCAGGAGAGTAATGGCTGACATACCCATACAATACAAGGTGATCTACTTTGCTTGTGACTCATACAGCGCAGATTCCATAAAACAAAGTGAACGAACTCAAAGAGGGCAATCAGATAAGTACATTCTGCGCACACCTGACATAAGAATTCCAGTTCCATTTGCACAGTTTATGTGCAATGGAGAGAACAAAGATAGAATGCTGGAGCTGATTGAACAAGTTCTTCGAGAAGAGAGAGCTCTCCTTTCAGATCGTATTGTGTACTATGCAAGGGGGAAGGTCTGCATGAAGATAACGTCACAGTGTTCAGAAGAGATTCCATCCCTGGCAAGTGACCATATTGAAGCTGATACAAAAATCTGTTATCTCACCCAGCATGCACTAAAGGAAAACTCTGGCGATCCCACAGTCTGTGTAGTGCGTTCAAGTTCGGGTGATACAGACATTCCCATCATTTTGCTAGGCAATGAGTGTGAAAATCTAAAGGTTATCATTGATAATGGGAGTGGGAAGAGTCGGCAAGTCCTTGATCTAAGTCGCTCTCACCTCACAGATATTGAAAAAAAAAACAAGCATTGATTGGCACCCATGCCTTTTCAGGAAATGACTATGTATCTTCTTTTTTCCGGAAAGGGAAGAAAATTTGGTGGAAAATAATAAAAGATGATGAATATTTACTGAAGCATTTGCAGAACTGGGTAACGAGCAACAAATCTCCAGCGTAATTCTGGATGAACTTCAACGAGCTACTTGAGCAGTCTATAATCAAAGGAGATACAAACGAGTTAATGAAGCCAGAGCTTCTCTTTTCTGGAGTCAATTTCATCACGGAAAGATAGCTGACCTGTCAGCCTTACCACCATGTGAATCGGCCCTGGCTTTACATGGAGCTCGAAGTAACTGCATGGCCAGGATGTGGCGCCTGGCACACAAAGCCCAGTAGTCTTTGGATACTCCAGTAAATCAAGGATGGAAGGAGGATTTATCAATCCACTGGGTTGATATTCCATATCCTCACTATGTTGCAGAACTTCTTTGCAATAAAGCTGGTGAAGATAGAGAGGATAATTATCAGGCTACAGTGAAGATAGTGATAGTGACTGTGATTAACAGCAGATTGTACTGCTATCCTTGTCTCTTTATTTAACGGATGTATTTGTCTGTGTCTCCCACAAAAGCATGGCTAGTTTGAATAGGATAGACAAATTTGTAAATATGTTGTAAAAGTTGGTGAAAGAAGTGCTTTCGAAACGGAAAATGAAAGTTTAATCCATTATCAGTGAAACTTTTATTTCTTCTTATTTTAGTTCCATGTAAGATTATCAGATGAAACATGACCCTTACGCACCATAACTTGATTAATATATGCACTAATTCATCAGGTCAAATGTAATAGCTGCTGTGCACTTCCTTCACTTGACTGTAATATTATGCGTACCAATTGCCATTCTTTGACCACTGTTACGTTCACCGGTTAAATGGGTAAGATTGGCATCATGAACACTTGCAGGTTCAACTGGTGAGGAAATGTAATATTGAAACTGCGATATAACCACATCAAACTGCCATTCATAAATAGTTTGTAACACCACTGATCTTTGAATTTCTGTCATACGTCGAAATGGTTATACCTGTATTTATTATATGCAAGTAGTTTATATATACGTATAAGAGAGTCATAAACACATTCAAGTTTATGTTTCAAAGTTAATTATGTAATAAAATTGTATATTTGGCCAATTGTTGCATATGTTGACCTTTGACCTTTAATATCTTAGAAACATCTTGGAAACTAATTAATCACCCATCAGATTCATAATCTACACAAAAAAACTGTATTAGAAAAGTATGTTCAATGGCGATTTGCCCTATTTTATGAAATTGGCTAATTTTTACGTATGTTGACCTTTGACCCTTAATATCTCAGAAACGCCCCCGAACCTGGCTGATCACCTTCCAGATTCTTAATCTACACAAAAAACTGGTCTAGAAAAATATAAGCAATTTTTTTCCCTCTTCGGGTGGTGATTCCCCTCTCCCACCACCGGACTAACTGGGACAAGGCAGAGCAGCGCCACCAATAAAGCCAACAAGACGTCCTGCTCAGTTTCCTTGTCTCGGCCACGAACTAAAGGACAAACATTCGCCTCTTGAAAATTACGTAACGAAGAGGTTATTGATTCTCAGTGCGGAGGGAAGAGGAGGAGGAGGAGGAGAGGAGGAGGAGGAGGAGGAGGAGGAGGAGGAGGAGGAGAGGAGATAGTGATGGTGATGATAGAGAAGGTGAAGGAGGATGAGGAAGGGAAGGAGTGCAAAAAAGTGGAGGACAAAGAAGAAATTGATAAAGGAGAAGAAACAGCAACAGCAACAATAATTAGAAGGTGGAGAAGGAGAAGAGAAAAAAATTAAAGAGATAAAAACGGAGAAATGAAATCAGTAGAAGGAAGGAAGGAAGGAGAGGAGAAAAAGAAGAGGAGGAAGAGGAAGAGGAGGAGGAGAAAGAGGAGAAAAAAGAAGCGGAAGAAGAGAAGAGCAGGTGTTTCACGAGAGTAAAGGATAGGAGGAAGATGAGAGGCGGAGAAGGAAGAGGGAAGAAGAAAAGGAGTGATTATAAGAATAAATTGATAAATAAGTGAATAATAAGAGATTACATGGAGAACAAGAACAAGAACAAGAACAAGAAGAATAAGAAGAAAAGAACAAGAAGACGAAGAAGAAGAAGAAGAACAAGAACGAAGAACGAAGACGAAGAACAAGAACAAGAACAAGAAGAGACGAAGAAGAAGAAGAAGAAGAAGAAGAAGAAGAAGAAGAAGAAGAAGAAGAAGAAGATGATGATGATGATGATGATGATGATGATGAAAGAGAGAAAAAGAAGGTAAGACTTGAAAATGAAGGAAGAAAAACAAGAAATAAAAAAGAAAAAAACAGTATAAAAAGGAAAATATGAAAGGAAAGAAAGTAAAAGAAAAAAAATCGAATCAGAGAAAGAACAAAGAGAAAGAAAACAATCAAATGCAAAAAAAGTAATAAGAGATTGAAAAGAAGATAAGTATAGGAAAAAGATGAAAGGAAGATGGAAAGGAAGGATTTACGACTCTCTCTCTCTCTCTCTCTCTCTCTCTCTCTCTCTCTCTCTCTCTCTCTCTCTCTCTCTCTCTCTCTCTCTCTCTCTCTCTCTCGTCTATTGAAACATTTGAAGCTTAGAATTGCGTTAGCCAGCTGCAGAAGAGGACTCACTGCACTCTCCAATCTCTGTGTGTGTGTGTGTGTGTGTGTGTGTGTGTGTGTGTGTGTGTGTGTGTGTGTGTGTGTGTGTGTGTGTGTGTGTGTGTGTGTGTGTGTGTGTGTGTGTGTGTGTGTGTGTGTGTTCTTCCTTGCAGCTGCTCCATCAATGGTGTGGATTGAGATCGAAGCTGGAACCATATTTCCTACCAGATCAAGCCACTACAGCTGCAGAAACCATCACCAACGCTCATCTTTCTCACGGTATGTTCACCTCGTAGTCTCCAAAAGGAATGTAGTTGTTAAAGCATAATGTGGTTTTGTATGTGTAGATTGTGGTTCATGATTTTACTTTAACTTTTTTATATAATCACAAAATTGTCTTGAATAACTTTGTAACCAAGAAAAGAAAAACATCAATAACATACTGTCTTTTTCTTTTGAGTGTCCAAGGATAATTTTCTTTAGTCTTGTGAACTTCAGCCAAGATTCTACCCATTGAATGATACTAATGGTCATGCTGCCAGTGGTACGCAAACTACCAGTGCTTGTCTGCCTTTTATTTGAAACCCTAGAGAGAGACACTGTGATGGAGATCCACGAGGCACACATTGTTTTCACAGACAGGAAGAAATGCAGATGCATCGTCCTGGATGGAAGAGCAGCTACCTGGTGATGCCTGAGGGGCTGAAAGAGTGGATTGGGTGGGCAGTGGCGCTCTGGTGGCCTGAAGCTGCCAGATGGTGCGTGGCGAGGTAGAGAGCCTGGTGAATGACGCACATCAAGACTGACGGAGAGAGCTGAGGGGATGCAGGGCTCTCGTGTGTGAGCTTTGAAGTGGGTATGCTGCGTGCATGCTGGTGCTTCCTATATGTAGGAGCTATAAGGTGAGTGGATTTCTACAGTATACTATAATGATTTAAGCCAGTCATAGATGCCTTCTACCTTCCCTTTGAAAGCGTGGAATGATAGACTATGATAAGGATCAGTGAAGCTCATATCATTTCATACGCAGAGATCAGAGATTCCTGTCTGTGAACTTTGAGGTACATCAATGCTGGCCACTCATTAAGGGTAAACCTTCTTCTCTGCTGGCTCAACTTTATCAGTGTTTCTTCAATTGAAGCTTTGGCCGAGAGCAACGAAAAAGAAGGATGAAAACTCCCACATACAGTGTCAGGCAACAATGAATACTGACAAAGGATGATCATAGGTTAATGAGGAGTGTATTGGAATCTTCCCTTGAAAGAGTTTTAACTTTAGACACGAGGAGATGCTGAAGTAAACACGGAGTTCTATAGTGTACCAGTGATAGGGCTAAACCATTACAATACTGGTCAACTCTTTCTTCAGTTATTCTTACATTAATTACTCGACAGTGTGGCAATGATCAAAAAAAGTCATTTACTATTCGTTTTACTTTGGCGCCGATAATGCAGTTCAGTTTCCAGGCCACGTTCCTCGCCACCTTCCTGACTCGGTCTGTGAAAGGCGAGCTCCAATCGAATTTCTCTCCGGGATGGACGCAGATTTTGGAAGCAGGTTATTTCTCCCTCCAGGTCGTATCTTCAATATTGTTATGTGGGAGACGTCTTGCCTGCGGGGATCAGCAAAACTTGGATGTTGTCTGGCTGATTTGATTTAAGGCACCGCAAAAACTGGGTCATGTTCCCTGCCTCTGTCTGTGCCGAGAGTTCTGCATAGTCAATGGAAAAAATACTCTATAAAGTCTGACTGAACATTTACGGAGCCTTAATAAAGAGTCCCGATATGTTCAGTGTTGTAATATCTTGGAATGCTGCTAGGATTTGGACAGGACAGCAAGATTCAAGGTGGATAGAGAAGAGTGTGTGTTAATTTTTTCAAGCATTACAGCATCACAGCATCATTATTTCACGCATAACAGCAGCATTATTATTATTTCACGTATTACAGCATCAATAATCTCTACTTTTAAAACACTACTGTGAAAGTAATTGGAGTTTTCATTATTCTATCTCTTTAAAAAGTTTTCTGCAAAGTCAATGAAAAAAAAATATTAATGAGAAGCTGACTCATCATTTGTGTAGACTTTGCTCCATTCACGATAAGAAAAGAGATATCGACCTATCTCTTATTTTTTTTTATCATTCATGTCTGTACAAAGTGACGGCCATTATACGTACAACAACACACTTCTCCATCTCCCGTGACCTTGCAGAGCTGGACTTTCTTTTCCATGTTGCCCATCTCACTGGTGTAAAAGCCAACCAATTTCCTACAGTCTTTCATTCCTTTACTAGAGGTTCGGCAGGCAATCACCGCCCGTAAACTGTCTGCCGTAGAGGGACAAATATAGTTGAAATGCAGCAAAGCGTCACACACATCCAAACTCTCATTCGAAAAGCGGCGCCGTCATGGAGATTTACTCACTGTTCTCCTGCCACGACTACTTTCAAAAGCCACAAACTATCACGGTTCTTGATAGAGCTTCTCCAAGTAAAAAAAAAAAAAAACAGAAATCTTTAAATGCTTTCTCTGCGTGGCTTCTATAAGACCTTTTGAAAATAGCAGGGGAGCGGAGAAGTGTGTGAGAATAGGTCCTTAAATCATGTTATAGGCTGCCAGTGTTCCAGCCACGTCCACATCAATGGCAAGACCTGTCCCTCCCTGTGCCCAGTGCCTGATTCCAAGCAATCGATTGGGGAAGCATCAGATGTGCAGGTCTGCCTTTCAGAAGCCAAACTGTTTGATGTGGAGGGTATGGTGGGGTCTCTCTCTCTCTCTCTCTCTCTCTCTCTCTCTCTCTCTCTCTCTCTCTCTCTCTCTCTCTCTCTCTCTCTCTCTCTCTCTCTCTCTCTCTCTCTCTCTCTCTCTCTCTCTCTCTCTCTCTCTCTCTCTCTCTCTCTCTCTCTCTCTCTCTCTCTCTCTCTCTCTCTCTCTCTCTCTCTCTCTCTCTCTCTCTCATTTCAGCCTATAGTATTTTTGCAGCCCTTTTCCCATACAGTGGCGGCTGGCGGGGTGCTCGTCAGCCTAACAAGCACCGCTGCCACTGAAGGAAAAAACTGAAAAGCATAGGGGCCATTTTTGTTCGCTTTCATCAGCAACGAAATGGAAACAACGGCGAGGCAACGGAGGCAACAATGGCAGCAAAGGCATTGAAAAAAACACAAACAATAGATGGAATAGGTAACTGAAAGAACACGTGAAATTAAGTAAAGGAAATCGTGAAATAAATAAATACAGTAGAGATAAACTAATGATAATAGCTCCAGTAACAGTAATACTAGTAATAGTCGTATACTAAACGTCAAGAGCATTAGCAATAACCACTACTCTCTCAAGCCATTAGTAACTGAACCTAACTAAATTCTATCCACTTTCCTATTATGGGCGATAGCAATAAGATCTGCTGGCGCAAATGGAATAAATTTGACCACTGGCTCGATAACTATTTCGTATGACGCCCCCTATTTTAAATGTAACGTATGCACGAACCGCCCAACTCTGCTACGTCGGTGTGTTTAGCAGTGTTAGCCCCTTCAGTACCATGACAAGTTTCCATATCTATTCTGCTTACTAATTTGGCGTTTTTATACAGCTTTAGAAATTTACGTGGGGATTAAAATAGTTAAGACTCAGGCTATTAATCTTCAGATCTTCACAGACCTTTCCTAACCATACCCAAAACTCGTGGTAAAAAAGTATCTCAGTACTGAAGGGATTAAAAACTTATGTGGAGATTAAAATAGTGAAGACTCAGGCCATTAATCTTCTGACCTCCATAAATCATCCCTAACGTAAGTAAAATCGTCTAATCATACACAAAAACTCGAGGTAAAAATGTGTCCTAGTACTGAAGGGATTTAGAACATAACAACATAAGAAAATGAGAAAAGATGCAAGACTGTCATTCCTACAAGTGGCAGTCCCTGTATGAGCAAAGCTACTTAAATCCATCAATCATTCTCATCACATTTGTCCCTATCCTTTGGCTAATTTTATCGGCTCTATAAGGAGACTGGCAAATGAGTGGGCCTTTTTTATTTATATTTTTGTAGCCCTTAGCCAGTGCTCCTCTCATACATAAGAAAAAAAAATCCATAAATTTGTCTAATCTTCGTGTTGTTGAGTGAGATGGTAAGAGTAACGTGTACAAAGCAAGTGAGGAATAAGGAGAGCTGGATTGGTAGAGGATGGTCTTTGATTACTGCCCGAATTATGCTTTACAAGGTGCTGCATAAGAATATATGACAGTAAGAAGAGCTGCAAGAGATCATGACATTCTCCGTACATGATTTTCAGGTCTATTTCCTTCCATTGCTCCTTTCCATTGTTTTTGTTTACTGAAGGAAATGTTGCGCACTTCTCTACCCTTCTGTATCCTCGTCATTGACTTAACGTTTCCATATTCATTCTGCTTACTATTTGGTGATTTTAAACAGCTTCAGAGACTTTCATGGCGATTAAAACAGTGAAGACTCTGGCTATCAATCTTCTTAATGTAAATAAAATTGTCTACTCACACCCAAATCTCAACGTAAAAATGCGCCGCAGCACTGAAGGGGTTAATATGCACATTTGGACAAACACTTAACTCCTTATACGCGTCACAGTCAGGCCAAATTCACAGAAAGCACATCACAAGTTACATCACCAGCAACATATTTTGAGACCAACGAATACAACAGTGATGGTGATGACCGTAGTGGTGACCTCAATATCATCAACATTATCAACTACAGCAGTGCATTCAAGTACCATAACAATCGTATGAGAAACAACAACATCAACAAGAGCAGCAATGAGGAATAAGCGAAAAACAGACACACTTTTTAATAATGATGGTGAATAAGTTTAATATTAATGAAAGAGAATAAAGATTTAAAATATGAATAATATAAACAAAGAAAAGGTGTATTTTCTTATATATTTCTTCATTTGATCTTGTAATTACTTTTTTTTCACATCATTATATGCAACTCTATTTTCTCATCCATTTATTTTCTGTATCCTCTTCCATTCTGCTATCGTATAATTTCAATGTTTTCCGTGTTAATTTCATCATCTTAGTCTGCTTCCATTACTCTCTTGTTCATTTATCTTGATTCCCTAACTCATTATCTTGTTACTCCTTAAAATGTTCATATATACATCCAATTTTTTTTCCTCTTTGGCTTCATATCCCTCTATTAATTAATATACACCACTGTATGTGTGTGTGTGTGTGTGTGTGTGTGTGTGTGTGTGTGTGTGTGTGTGTGTGTGTGTGTGTGTGTGTGTGTGTGTGTGTGTGTGTGTGTGTCAGGCTCTCTCTCTCTTTCTCTCTCTCTCTCTCTCTCTCTCTCTCTCTCTCTCTCTCTCTCTCTCTCTCTCTCTCTCTCTCTCTCTCTCTCTCTCTCTCTGTGTGTGTGTGTGTGTGTGTGTGTGTGTGTGTGTGTGTGTGTGTGTGTGTGTGTGTGTGTGTGTGTGTGTGTGTGTGTGTGTGTATTGTTTTCTATACACTACTATCTCTTAAAGTTTCGATTCTGCCTCTTATCAAATCATTCCCGGATATGGACGGGTAAATGGGAGACTCCTCATTGGACAGTCCGTGGGCAGGAAGGTCACAGGGCAACACAGGTCACGTGGGACATACAAAAGATAAGGTCACGTAAAGTCAGGTCATGTCAGGTCAGGTCAAGCCAGGATAGTCGAAGCGAATTATGCATATCCAGGACTCATAGAGACGCACTCCCGGATGAAAGTGCCGAGAGAGAGAGAGAGAGAGAGAGAGAGAGAGAGAGAGAGAGAGAGAGAGAGAGAGAGAGAGAGAGAGAGAGAGAGAGAGAGAGAGAGAGAGAGAGAGAGAGAGAGAGAGAGAGAGAGAGAGAGAGAGAGAGAGAGAGAGAGAGAGGAAAACAATGACCTATAAACAAGGATAAATAAGAAGGTAGGTTGCTAGATAGAATTTCTACGTAGACAGATCGATAGATAGATAATCATTAGCCCCACACACACACACACACACACACACACACACACACACACACACACACACACACATAGTGTAGTGGTTACCACGCTCGACTCACAATCGAGAGGCCCGGGTTCGAGTCCCGGCGCGGCGAGTCAAATGGGCAAGCCTCTTATAATGTGTGGTCCCTGTTCACCTAGCAGTAAATAAGTACAGGATGTAACTCGAGGGGTTGTGGCCTCACTTTCCCGGTGTGTGGAGTGTGTTGTGGTCTCAATCCTACCCGAAGATCGGTTTATGAGCTCTGAGCTCGCTCCGTAATAGAGAAGACTGGTTGGGTGATCAGCAGACGCCCGAGGTGAATTACACACACAGTCACAGACTCACTCACTCTCTCTCTCTCTCTCTCTCTCTCTCTCTCTCTCTCTCTCTCTCTCTCTCTGACACTCCCCTCTTTCTCTCTTTCCGCCAGTCTTGACGAACATGAGAATGGGACGTAAGGACGTAGAAAACTTTAATTCAATGCCAATCACAGTACTCAAATACAGACCAACAAAACAATCTTAAAAGCACAATTAAAAAGTATGCTAAAAGTTACATAAATACATCATATTATTGACCGTGTCTCATCATAACATCCCACACGACGCTAAGTAGGATGACAGTAAGAGAACAGAAGGAGGGTAGTTAGAGGAGAATGAGAGGACAGTGAGAGGATATTAAGAGGCCACGAAAGACAAAGTGTTCCAGATGCCTCCGACAATACCAGTCTGAGGAGCGGTGCCCGAAGCGACTCAGTGTAAAGTGCTGCCATGGACACTCCCACACACCACACAGACGACGAGTATTACTGTGTGGAAGGCATCAGGACATGACAGAGACAGTCATGTTAAGGAGCGAAGAGACATGTTATTTAATGTAAAAGATCTATCCAAAGGCAAAAAAAACATTGAAAGAAAATACATTCGTTTAAAAGGTTCACTGTAAATATTAATCTTCCAAGAACAATGGTTGCCAAGCAGAATATCCACAATTATGAAAAGTATCTTAAACTCCTCTTAAAAAATATACATCATAGGCAGTATGGCACACAGAATCAGACAGACAGTTACATACTTTACCAATAAAATCCATGCACTAACTGGCGATTTCTTCCATTAAGCCTCAGCACCGCTATGGCAAGGCGCAGCTACCGCTCAGGAAAAATACGTTGACCACCTCCCACTTTGCTATGTAACCAATATGTGAAGAATTATACGTCACTTCTATATACGAATTGGAGTCTTCCCGGTTCTCCAGCGTGGCAGTAAGACGTGTCCCTAATAAAAACGCTCTGCTCTCTCACCACGACTACTTTCCAAGGCCACAGGGATGATTAGCCGTGTTTTCAAGAGTGTTTCTCCAGTTAATATTTTAAAACTCTTGTCACTCTGCCTCTTGAACAGTAAAAACACTTCTATATGGATCTCGTTGGTGACGAGAATAACGCATAACTATACTTTTTTTATATTCTTTCCTAACACTTGAACTGTATCAGAAAAGGTGTATCAAGACATCTTCAAGTGTAAACTGCAGATGTGTTTTTCATTAAGGTTATGTAATTTCTAAACTATTATCTTCACTCTTATCCAGCCTCCTTAAGATACAACAATAAAAAAAAAAAACCAGCAAACAAAAGTGACATCACAAACAAATTAACACATGACACCAGCCCCAACATACACAATTACCTTTACGTGTCTCCTCGTCAATCAACACCACCACTTGGGTCGATAGTGCACGTATCGGTGACTTCCCGGATCTCTAGCGTGGCAGCAAAACGTGTCCCTATATAGTATTTAGTTTTCAAGAGGGTTTTTCCAGTTAATAATGTAGAACTCTTGTCACTCTGCCTCTAGAGCAGTAAAAACACCTTAAAAACTCGTGTAAATTTAGAAAAGGCCTTTTGAAATGGTGGACGTGAAGCACAGAAGCGTTAGCCCAGGTCAGGAGGGATCCTCGACACACAGCAGAGCGGGTGAGAGCAGGAGGGGAGTGCTCTCTGCTACAAGGACTTCCTAAATGTTATGGCTGTGGACACGCCCATCCTCTCACAACTTGAAGCAGCCATGCATAAAATAATTGGTGCGGAGGGCGAGGAACATTGCATGGATGGGCAAAGTCTCCCTCAGAGGACACACAACCATGAGGAACATGCATAACTACCCAGCCTGCCTCTCACTGTCCACCAGCTAAAAAGAACTAATAGAATTGCAAATGTACTTTTTGAAATATTAGCAAGGAAGAAATAGAAATGAGAAGAATTATGTGGTCAAGAATTGGAACAGAGGATACAGCAAGCTACAACCATCATGCACCACAATCACTCTTCATGTGGTTAGGTGTTTGTAATGTGTTCAGCTTTAGGTTAGATATTTAGTTGGCGGGAAGGTGAAGATGTGAGCTTTATGAATGAGTGATTTGTAATATATATCATGAATTGATACGCAGAGGCGCACACACACACACACACACACACACACACACACACACACACACACACACACACACACACACACACACACACACACACCGCGTAGTGTAGTGGTTAGCACGCTCGACTCACAATCGAGAGGGCCGGGTTCGAGTTCCGGGAAGCAGCGAGATAAATGGATAAGCCTCTTAATGTGTGGCCCCTGTTCACCTAGCAGTAAATAGGTACGGGATGTAACTCGAGGGTTGTGGCCTCGCTTTCCCGGTGTGTGTTTTGTGTGATGTGGTCTCAGTCCTACCCGAAGATCGGTCTATGAGCTCTGAGCTCGCTCCGAAATGGGGAAGACTGGTTGGGTTACCAACAGGCGAACGAGGTGAATTACACACACACACACACACACACACACACACACACACACACACACACACACACACAGCAAATTAATCTAGTGAATTCTACCACCATTTCTCCTAGGAAGAGCCTCCTGGCAAAGTCTCTCTCTCTCTCTCTCTCTCTCTCTCTCTCTCTCTCTCTCTCTCTCTCTCTCTCTCTCTCTCTCTCTCTCTCTCTCTCTCTCTCTCTCTCTCTCTCTCTCTCTCAAAGAGGAATTATGAACACCACTCAGCTGGTGATTTAGTGAACACCACTCAGCTGGTGATTTAGTGCTGCGTTATTCCCAATTATAAAGCAACATAAAACGTCTAAAGGATTAAAAACGCCTTTCATTTCACAGCTGAGACTCATGATTTTCCAAAGACGTCCATTACATGATTTTTTAATGAATTTCCTGCATTTTTATTATCATTATTTTTATTTATTTACTTATTCTCATCATTGAATTACTAATAAAATAGGCAGCATGTTTTATTAAGCCTTTATGTCTGTTTCTCTGTCTTTTTGTCTGTTTATCTGTCTATCTGTCTGTCTGTCTGGTTGTCTGTCTTGCCTCGTATGTCTGTCTGGCTGTCTCATGTCTCTGCCTGTCTATCTGTCTTTGAGTGTATATGTATGTTTGCATGTATATATATTTCCTGTCTGTCTGCCAATAGACTTGTAATCCAGCCCCCCCCCCCTTCTCTCTCTCTCTCTCTCTCTCTCTCTCTCTCTCTCTCTCTCTCTCTCTCTCTCTCTCTCTCTCTCTCTCTCTCTCTCTCTCTCTCTCTCTCTTAATCAATGTGTCCTCCAGCTAAACCCGTTTTTCATCACAAGCAATACTGCAAAATCTGGGTTCCAATATGATCTCCTCGGTCTTCACCAATTGAGAGTGGTCTGAGTTTGCCGGCGATCCTTCTTCTAGTAGCAATTGTGTTTTTGTACGTGAAGGAAGCTGTCCAGGAAGGGAAAAATGTGAGGTGATACAATAAAAAAAGAATAGAAAGGATGAATGCATGAAATTACGTAGATAGGGAAAAATGTGACTTATTAGAATAAAAAGAATAGAAAGGATGAATGTATGAGATGAAGTAGATAAAAATGGAGAGAGATAAGGAAAGGAAGAGAGAAATATACAACGAAGGAATGAAGGAAGTATGGAAAATGAAGGAAAGGAATAAGTTTAAAGCAAAATATAGGAATAAACGAATTTAAATATAACATAACGCGATATAAACCAGAGAGGAATAAAAAAAATAAAATAGAGAAAATAACAGCGAAATTGTATCTGTTTTGTTTCCTTCTTCAATATCAAACTGCGCTTCAGATAGGATTTCGCACAGAACTATAAGAAGAGATAAAGCAAATAATGTTGTCTTTGGTTCCAATTTCAGTCTGCTCTCTCTCTCTCTCTCTCTCTCTCTCTCTCTCTCTCTCTCTCTCTCTCTCTCTCTCTCTCTCTCTCTCTCTCTCTCTCTCTCACTCTCGCAACACAGCACAACACTAACACTAACACAACACTTACACACACACACACACACACACACACACTCTCTCACTCTCTCTCTCTCTCTCTCTCTCTCTCTCTCTCTCTCTCTCTCTCTCTCTCTCTCTCTCTCTCTCTCTCTCTCTCTCTCTCTCTCTCTCTCTCTCTCTCTCTCTCTCTCTCTCTCTCTCTCTCTCTATGAAGTTAATTTTTTAGAGTGATATATTCAGCGAAGTGCTCAAGATAAGAATCAATAATCAAAAATATTCTCCACGTGAATGTGTTGTTGTCTGAAATAGATTCTCGTCACCGCGCCCATAAAAGCCGCCTCGTGGTGTCATAAAAACTGCTACGACTGATAAAGGAAGGACTGGCCTCGTTGCGCAGTGTTGAGAAAGATAGGACGATACTCTCGATGGAAGGCTAAGTGACTGGCGGAGAGTGACGTAATGTTAGTAAGTGATCGAGTAAGTCTGTACTCATAAGCACTTCCTCCTCTTATCCTCTACATTTATAGTTTGTAGTGTAGGTTGTTGGGGTTTTAAGTGGTAGTTTTTGTTCTGGTGATGGCGCGATGATGATTATTCATAATTTATTGCAGCAACATTCATGAGGTCATTAAAAATAGTGAATTTAATCAGTTATATTCCGCATCAAAACTACATATTATAAACTCATTGTGCCTGTGAAAATACACTCTAGTTTTAATTGATTAGTAACAATGCATATTCAAATGACAAAGTTCATAGTTTATTGTCATGAAGAGGGAATCTATCAAGCGAGAAAAATATGCTCTGGGGACTACATAACTCAGAGGAATAAATGCATGCGGGAAGTCCTGCGGGGGAGACGTGCCGCACACCTAATGAGACCTCATAGCGTTAATTAAGACCAAAGAGACAGTCTGATTCCACTGTGGCTCGTTTTGTGCTCATCCCTTTGACTCTAAGCCTTGGAGATCCTTCATGAGAGTTGTTTCTCTTCCCCTCTATGTCTTAAAGTGATGTAAATGTGGAATTTAGCGACACCTTCAGAAATACCATTAATTTCATCTGATTTTTTACCAATATATTAAATATTTACACCTTTCTTTATTTTTCCTCGCAAAGAATCATGGACACATAAGATATGATACTGTCTAATGAGTAAAGGAGGTAAGTTGTCTACCTCCTTCAAGATACAAATACTTTTTTATCAGCTTATTAGGAGTTAATCATTGGCCAAATTAGTAAAATATCAGATGAGAGAAACAAACTGAGCATTGATTTAGTTGGTAGTGAGTAACTCCATTAAAAACAATCACTAGCATGATCAAATAACACCACGTATCTACCATGTCCCAGAAAGAAGTCACTAATGATGAAAGGTCCTGAAACACGCATTACTTCAAAAGGTTCTGCTTGAATTCCTGCGTTTTTTTATGAACGTTTATGGTGAGTGAGTAACAAAACTTTTACCCTATCAACAGGAAAAACACTCGTTAAAAACTCAGTAATCATTGTTGTGTGCGCTGCTCTTCAAAGTCGTGGTGAGAGAACAAATGGTTTCCGAAAACGAACAGTCAACTCTCACTACAACTCATTTAACTAAGCAAGAAAACACTGACAACCAAAGTAACGCAAATATTAAAATAACAGTAACTTCCCTTAATCGCTTCAGTATCATACCGGGTTTTCTTATTCACTCTGGCTACTATTTTGGCAACTTTTACAGCTTCAGAAACACGTGTTGAGGTTAGAATAGGAAAGACTGGACATTATTCTTATGACCTCCATAGACTCTACCTAATGCAAATAAAATCGTCTAATCATACCAAAAATCAAGTAAAAATGCGTTTCAGTACTGAAGAGGCTATGGAAAAGACAACTCCTACACCAAAGAAACACTGACGAAGACCAAAAAAAGACTAGTTGGAGGCATCACTGTGATAAAGAAAGGAAGAAAACCATGGATCTAGCAGAAGGGCAGTAGGGAAAGACGATTAGAGGATTTCAACTTGAGTCGATAGCGGGAAGAGCTATAAAAGGAGAGTGAGATGGCCTGGAATTAGAAGTAGCAGCAGTAGACAGAGAGCGAACAACGTGAGGAGTCTTAACCTCACTGAGCCTTTCCTTGGGGACGACTGATGTGATGGGTGATGAAAAGGATCGAGTCTTAAATTTGCTTCTATAAATCCGTGAGCCAATGATGTGGATAGTAGGGGAATAACATATAGAGAGTCTCAGGGTGATTCTTTGTTATAGTTGCTGAAATCGGGAGTGCTTGGACTGGCTTAGCTGTGTTCTCCGGGCGTCATTTCACTAGATGCTTATAATTTCTCAAGGATGGTACAGTGAATGCGTTGGAGACCGTTGAGTTGAGCCCTATAATATAAAAAATCTCTACATAATTTATAAACTCCCTGGAATATGTGAAACTTGAAAGTGTGGGGAGAACGATCTGCACGGAGACCAGTCAAGATCATTTCTCTGTATCGTCTTTAAAAATAAAAGAAGCAATCCCTACAGAAATAATACAGTCCTGGCAAGTATATCCTGCATGGTGGTGAGCCAGAACCCTCCCACTCTAACGTCTTAAGCACTTCAATACAGGGACACATTTTTGACCTTGAGTTTTGGATATGATTAGACGATTTCATTTGCATTAGGAATAGTCTATGGAGATCAAAAAATAATGGCTAGAGTCTTCACTGCCTATAATCCCTACATAAGTTTCTGAAGCTGTATAAAATCACTAAATAGTATAAACAGAGTGAATATGGAAATCCGTCCTGGTACTGAAGAGATTAACATGTCCACGGTCTAGCGGTGAGGTGCGTGACTTCCCCTGTCTTGTACGTGATTTGCCGTACTTTCCCATCTCAACCGCTGCCGAAATACATGGAGGCGCGTTCTTTAAGTGACGATAGGTAGGGAGTATTATAACTTCTACCGCTGTATGTCGCTCACGTCTTCCAACGCACACACGAGCGGCGGACGAAAAAGAACATCTGCGGCACAAGATCAGACTGGAATATTTTAAATCTTAGTTTGGGGATTAACATTTCAAGACATCTCATAAGTTTTGGAAGATCTTTTTCTGCATTAATAGGGAGTGGCACCTTCACTGTGTCTTTTTATGTAGTTTCTTGTTGCTCATGTTCATAAAGAAAAATAATTACATAAAGATTGGCACCTTCAGTACTGGGACTCATTTATACCTTGAGTTTTGGGAATGATTAGTCAATTTATTTACATTAGGAAAGTCTATGGAGGTCAGGAGATTAATGGCCAGAGTTTTCACTATTTTAATTCCCCACACCAAATAGTAAGCAGAATGAATATGAAAAAAGCGTCCTGGTACTGATTAATAAAAAATCAATAAAACAGAAAACCAGAGAGAGAGAACGAGGTAAATAAAGAAATATGTCAATAGAAATGTACATCAAATGACAAAAGATAGCAAAGGAAATTCAAGAAAGATGGATGGAAAAAGACTCGACAGATAATTCAAAATACGTTAACAGACGGATAAGTTAAAATCAGCTGATAGTGTTAAAAAAAAAAAAAAGATTGATGAAATGAAAAAGGCAATAGAAAATCTCAAAAACAGTCAATAAAATCTAAAACACACACACACACACACACACACACACACACACACACACACACACACACACAGACACAGACACAGACACACACACACACACACACACACACACACACACACACACACACACACATAAATAAATCAAATAAAAACGAAAATAAGACACATCAAAATAAATAAAAAAAAAAAAAAAAAACAAGAACACTAAACAAAAAAAAAAAACTGATAGAAAAAAATAAATTCGATACAAGTAAACAAAAATACATTATAAAAATCAAGAAATAAACTGGAAAAAGAAGACATAACACTGTATACTATCTAACACGCTTATTTGAGTGAAGTGTCCGGTGAGGCAGGCCAGTGAGAGGAGGGACAGTCAAGCACCGGCCTACTGGGAATCTGAGAGGCTGAGGACATTCATAGCGGGAAGGAAAGACAAGGTTATACTCGGCCCAGTAATGTGATGCAGGGGAGAGAGAGAGAGAGAGAGAGAGAGAGAGAGAGAGAGAGAGAGAGAGAGAGAGAGAGAGAGAGAGAGAGAGAGAGAGAGAGAGAGAGAGAGAGAGAGAGAGAGAGAGAGAGAGTATATACGAATAAACAAATGTATACACGTATATTAACAAATACACAAATAGTTTGAAGATAGATATAAATAGACGAACTGACACACAGATAGATAGATAGATAGATGAATAGATAAATAGATAACAAATACACAAACTTAACCAGAAACCTCAACAGTAACACACGAAAGAGAATAAAACATCTAAATAACACAAACCATAAGCCACTCATCATATTTTTCCGCTGGCCACACACCATCCCACTCCCGCCTTCACACAGCCGCACTTTGCTTCTTGGCCTTCACCTCCCCGGCCTCTCCCTCTGACTTCGCCTCTAGCTACCCGCCCTGCCACCCACCCAGTCCTCGTACCTTCCGCTAACGAGACGCAGACCTGGCAAGCCGTGTGTAGAGTGCGGTGGTCCAGGTGGCGTTTCGGCCCCTAACAAGGTAGGCAATTCAAGGCAAACACAGGCGACACTCGAGGAAAGAAGTGACGCTGTTGATTTTTAGTTGCCTCTGGTATCGAGAGAACAAGAGAATAAAGTGATCAGGATTCTTTATGGTACCTTTTCACTGGTTGACGGTTCTTACGGCTCTTCTTCTCGTAATCACCTTCTTTTCAGGCACTTTTTCTCATACAATAGTCCATTAAGTGGTTCTAGAGACGAGGAAATAGAGTTAATTACCTCCTATTCTCCCGGTTCATCTGTGTCCATTGGAACATTTCTTAACAGCGCCGAGACTCTTAACAAAGGACGAACATTTGCGGAATAAAAGGTTAATTGGAGTGTTTCTTGGACATGAATAGCTGGTGTTGTTGATTCGCTCGTGTTGTAATTGGCTTCCTTGACATAGGTGAAAAATTTCTTGATGATTTCCATTTTGTATCTAATCTCTTCAGTACCAGGATGCGTTTTCATATTCATTCTGGTTACAATATTTGGTGATCTTCTACAGCTTTAGAAACTCATGTGGGGATTAGAATAGTGAAGACTCCTGCAATTAATCTTCTTATTTTCATAGACTCTTCCTAATGTCGATAAAATTGTCTAATCATAACCAATTTCCTTTCGTCCTCTTAGAGTTTTTTTCTTTATTCCTCTTTCACCTATTTACTTTTATTTGCTTTCTTTAATACAGCGTCTTCTTCTTCTTCTTCTTCTTCCTCGTTCTTCTTTCTCGTTCTTCTTGTTGTTGTTGTTGTTGTTGTTGTTGTTGTTGTTGTTGTTGAACTTCTTCTTCTTCTTCTTCTTCTTCTTCTTCTTCTTCTTCTTCTTCTTCTTCTTCTTCTTCTTCTTCTTCTTCTTCTTCTTCTTCTTCTTCTTCTTCTTCTTCTTCTTCTTCTTCTTCTTCTTCTTCTTCTTCTTCTTCTTCTTCTTCTTCTTCTTCTTCTTCTTCTTCTTCTTCTTCTTCTTCTTCTTCTTCTTCCCCATTCTCCTTTTCTTCTTCTTCCCCATTCTCCTTCTTTCTCCAAAAAACGAGGTAAAAAGTCCGTCTCAGTATTGAAGTGGTTAAAATCTAAACTCTGGAACGCTGTACCTGGTTGTCTTCTTTTACTCCTTCCTTCTTACGAGTATCAAGACAACTCAAGGACTATCTATCTATATGCCAGGCCAGCAATCTCACAATGTACTAGCCAGACACTGTTCCATCCTTCCTTCTGTTATGATGGCTTGACAGGATGAGCTTGGGGTTTCTAAGCCTCTCCTTTGTATGTTGCCGTGATCTTTAAAGCGTCATTCAAGCTTTACCGCCGCCAGAGTGGAAGTCATTAGGGCGCCGAAGTGTCACCGTGGACCATATCCCTTAATTTCGTCCTGTTATCTCGTACATTTGAGAGATTAAAGTGAAGGTTACTTGTGTTTTCAAGGTTCTTTTTCCATCGCCATTTGGGGAATAGATATGAAAAGAAAGCTGGTCATCGCTGTGGCTTTTGCGAATTACTTTATACCAAAACAAATCGCTTTTTTCTTCATTGTCATAAAAAAAAATCGTCATTTAGGGAATAGATATGAAAAGAAAACTGGTCATCGCTGTGGCTTTTGCGAATACCTCTAAGAAAATAGTACTGAACAAGAGTACTTTATACCCAAACAAATCGCTTTTTCTTCTTTCCATAAAAAAAGATCTTATTACAATCAACATAATTAAAACTGTAAAAAACCTGATTTGATATCCGATTCGAATTCCAGACATGCTATGTAATGTCCAGCTTTAATCAATGCTAACCAAAATAATATCAGATAATTGCTTCCGTCACCCCTCAGTACCAGGCAGGCGGCAATGAGTCACTGCTGCCTTCAGTTCATAGAACAGCAGGAAGAAAGAATTAGTAGTTGATATATCTGCTACTACTGCTACTACTACTACTACTACTACTACTACTACTACTACTACTACTACTACTAATAATAATAATAATAATAATAATAATAATAATAATAATACCACTACTACTACTACTACTACTACTACTACTACTACTACTACTACTACCACTACTACCACTACCACTACTACCACCACTACACCACCACTACCACCACCACTGATACTGCACTACCAATGCTGCTGCTGCTACCACCACCACCACCACCACCACCACCACCACCACCACCACCACCACCACCACCACCACCACCACCACCACCACCACCACTGCCACCACCACCACCACCACTACCACTGCACCACTACCACCACAACAACCACTACTACTACACTACTACTACTACTACACTGCTACTACTACCACTACACTACTACTACACTACCACTGCTGCTACTACTACCATCCCACCACCACTACTACTACCACCACTACTACCACTACTACCACCACTACCACTACTACTACTACTACTACTACTACCCCCACTACTGTTACTACTACCACCACCACCACTACCCCCACCACCACCACCACACCACACCACTACTACTACTATCTGTTTAAGGGGAAAGAAACAGTCCATCCGTGTATATAGCCCCAAGGAACCCCGCGTAGCACACCCCCATATGCAGCAGTAATAGTAAGTGACTCTGCCGAGGAACGAGACAGTCTTAAGCACTGGTGGGAATTTACACGAGCTGCTCCCGCGGAAAAGTGGCGATATGTTCCTCAGAAATTAAATTCCTCTCCGTGTGTTGGTCTCTGGTGGCTCGTGGTGGTTTGATAAGGTGTGCTTCTGAGATCTAGTGAGCGCCTCGCAGACAGTACCAGGCAGGGCAGGGCGTCTCTAGGGCAGTGCGTTGAGGGGTGTTTCACGGTATCCAAAGTAGTGGTTAGAGAGGAAAGATGCAGGATGACAGAAGGTAAGCAAATAGTAAGTGTCATTTGGGTTCTTGCATTGATGTTTAGAAGAAGAGAAGAAAAAGAAAAGAAAAGAAAAGAAAAGAAGAGAGAGAGAGAGAGAGAGAGAGAGAGAGAGAGAGAGAGAGAGAGAGAGAGAGAGAGAGAGAGAGAGAGAGAGAGAGAGAGAGAGAGAGAGAGAGAGAGAGAGAGAGAGAGAGAGAGAGAGAGAGAAGAGAAGATGAAGAGAGAAGATGAGAGAAGAAGAAGAAGAAGAAGAAGAAAGAAATAGAGAAAAGAAGAAAAAGAAAAGATAAATAAAAAATAAAACAAGCACAACAACAACAACAACAACACGAAAAAGAGACAAAAAAAAAAAAAAACACAAAGAACAAGAAGAAATGAGGAAGAAAAAACAACATGTAAGGAGAAGGAAAAGAACTAGCGAAAGAAGAGATGAGAGAGAAGAGGCCAGCAGGCGGCGGGGTCATGGTGTAGTGGCGGGCAAAATGGGAACCTCTTCTCGTATACCCGTGTGACATAAAGCAGTGAGGGGAGGAGTGGTGCAGGAGGGCGACGCTTACTCTGTCCTGGCTGTCCATAAAGTGACCCTCCTTGCCTGGCCTGGTGTTTGCTGGGTCGCGGGATACGCCCAGCCTGCGCCACACCACCCCAAACCACACCGCAGCACCCCGCCACTCCCTTCTGCCTTTCGCACGAGTGTGGCTTAGGAAAAAGACAGTAGTGTTAACTTTAGAATGTTGGTCTTGTAGTTGTGTGTGTCTTGTGGGTGTGTTATTACTTTACAGCTGCAGAGGCGAGGCTGAGATGGTTTAGGGAGGTCGAGAGGTGAGACGAAGGGTAAAAGAAGCTGGAGATGGATTTACCCGGCAGCAGAAAGAGAGAGAAGGGACGAAAAGAAGGTTTATGGATGTAATAGATAAAAAAAAGGTTTGTTTGGAGATGGATTTACCCGGCAGCAGAAAGAGAGTGAACGGACGAAAAGAAGGTTTATGGATGTAATAGATAAAAAAGGTTTATTTGTGATGGGTGTGACTATGGAAGAAGCAGAATATGTAAAGCATTGGAGGTTGGTCTACTGTGGCGATCTTACGGTAGCAGGAAAACTGGAGAATTTTAATTTGAGTTTTTACCGTGCCCCAGTTAACATACAGAGCAGAGAGTACTAAATAACTAGTGATTTTGAATATTATTACCTCACATTAAGGACTCAGTTTTTCTTTACTAGTTGCAGTTTTAGTTTTGTAATTTCATCTGGTTAATATATTGTCACTTCACATTAACTCAAGTTCTATGTTGTCACATTTAACCCCTTCAATACTGAGACGCATTTTAACCTTGATTTTTTAGTATGATTAGACGATTTTATTTGCATTAGAAAGGGTCTATGGAAGTGAAGATTTAATGGCTAGAGTCTTTACTATTCTAATCCCAACATATGTTTCTGAAGCTATATAAAATCGCCAAATAATACCAGAATGACTATTAAAATGCGTCCTGGTACTAAAGAGATCAACACACAGAAAGGATGGTACTGGCTAACTGTTGCCTTGAATACAATCACTTCATGTTTCGTAAGCTCTTCTTTCCTCGGTTATTCCAAATGTTCTCATCTTCCATATGTTTATTGCTTCTAATATTTCTGTATCGCTTTTATCCACATCAAGTGAATCTTCCTTTGAAACATTCCATCTCCCTTGCGTCTGTTTGATTTTCTGAAATGCGAGTGGCAACGTGATCTTTCTCTCTTTCCATCCTTCTCCTCCCACTCTACTCCTACTCCTGCCTCACCCCGTAACTCACAGCAGAGGGAAGATTACTCGTAGATAATAGCACACCTCTCAGCTTCCTTCATGCTTCTCTCTCCCTGGCCGTCAGTCGCGCTCCTCACCTGGAAAGAGACGAGTGGATGTAAGGCAGGTGCATGATATATCGAGAACAGGGAATATATTGATGCTTCTTCCCCTGCACCACGATCGTAAAATATAATTTATTTTAGTCAGTGAAGGGGAGAGAGCTTCTAGTCCTTCAAAAGAGGGTGCGCTAAAAATCTAGCACAAAGGATTACAAAATGTTATAAAAGGAAGCAAACGCCAATAAAAGCTGAAATATCTCCTAAGTTCCTAGATTCCATTGTTTAACACTCACTGCTTGTAGGAGAAACAAGACAGCACAATGGAAGGCTGCGTTGTTACACCTGACCTCTTGTGTTTCTTATATGAGTGACCTTACTACATAGAACACAGTGTCTGATTGGTGATGTGATATGGTGACAAGCTTTGAGAAGTGAGAAGTAACGGGAGACATTCATAAGAACACTAAGAAAAGTGCAACAAGCCAGTGAGCCCACGCATGACAGCTCTTGTGTCATATATGGATACTACTCTATACACACGTTTCATCCCTATTCATGCATTCACTTATTTCTCTTTAATTTTCAGTTGCCATAGCAGTAACAACTTTATAACTTTTACCAGTCTGTTTTTGAGTGATTTCTTTTTTTTTTTACTAATGTCTTTTACATCCATAAGTATTTCTAGCCCTTTACTTCCATCAAGTTTCGTTAAAGTGTGTCTACTTACTCTTCTTTTATGTAAGAGGAGCAACAAAATAAAAAAAAATAAAGTTCATTCAAGTACTGCTCCCTAAACAGAATCAGAAACAACTGTCAAAGTGTAACTCCATATTACCACAGGAATTATTGAGTCTATTTTAGCCATTCTATACTGTACACTCTTTTTTTCATATACTATACCAATCAATCTTGAACATGTTACTTTCATTCCTTTTCAGGAGTAACGACTTCAAGGTAGAAAAACGTTACATTTAAAAAAAGAGATAGAAGGATAATGTTGTTTGTACACCCCGAGACAACACTCATATATGAACACAAAAAATAAAAGAATAAGAGAAGCTGCAATGAGCCATCAGACCTACACACAGCTCTATTCAAACACCTTTCCCACTCGTAATTCTTAGAGCTGAGTGATGCTGTCCAACCTCCACCACGAAAATTGCATGAAGCTATTCTCCTCCTCGTTGATGATGTTTTGCACGAGTTTCTTCAGGTGGTTCAATTGTATACTGTTTTGTCCATCCCTTTCTGCTTTACATTCTCCTTCACATACTCAACCCATCTCTTTTCCGGTATTCCTCTCTCTCTTTCTATTTACTGATAAGGAAAGCGTTAGAATAGTCAACTCTTCCTGCTAAGTATCTCCGTGGAAAACCGTGCCAAGGAAAGGAATCTGAAGCTGTCCTGTTCCATGATAAGAAAAACAAAATATTCAACTTTCATATCCTTACAACATACGACGAGAAAGACCTCAAAGTGAATCGAGATACGACAACCAGACTGAGCAGAGAACTAAAAAGAGCGCGATATGAAGCTATTGTGTTCCCGGTAAACAAGACGCAACACGGAGCCTCACGAGAGACGAGAGGGAATGTATGAGCTGAGTAACGTCATGAACCCGACCGAGCGAGAAAACGAAAATCAGGGTAAACAAGACGCGACACTCCAACTCTCGAAGACTCAGAGAAGACGAGAGGGAAGACTAAAACAGAGTAAAGTCATGAACCAGACTAAGCAGAAACTAGACCACAGGGAAATATATGAAGATGTATTGATTACTGTTGAAAAAGAAGAGAAAACGCCAATATTTAATAAGTTAGTTAGTTAAACACTGTGGCTATGACAAGGGCGTTAGAATGAAGTGATATAGGACTGTAGTATAAGATCCGTATTTAAAAACGCTTTGCTCTCTCACCACGACTATTTTCCAAGGCCACAGAGATGATTAGCGGTGTTTTCAAGAGTTTCTCCAGTTAACAGTGTAGAAATCTTGTTAACCTGTCTTTAGAACCGTAAGAATACCTTAAGAAAACCGTGTAAATTTAGATAAAGCCTTTTGAAATAGTGTAGGTGAAGCAAAGAATATTTGAGAATAAGAGCCTAAGAAGGAAGACTGTTCTAGAGGAGTATATGTCAGTTTTGAGTGAGCATATTACATGAAGAAAGAACTGGTGCTGGGTAACTACAAAATCCCGAACGAACAGTTATCCAACAAAAGAAAGCCTTTACCACTATACCAGATCTCAATACCTTACCAAGACATTTCCAGAAGTAAATAGGACAACACAACAGGAATCTTACTCTATCTAGCCTTATATTTTGGTATTTGGGAAGGAAAAAGCAGAAATTAATCAACTTTTTAAGGATTTTTAGTTTTGGGATTTAGAAATAAAGGTGGATAAGTAAAAGATACCTAATTGTTAAGAAAAGACAGAAAAAAAGGAAAAGTAAGGGAAAATGGAAGAAAATAATGAAAATAGAAATCCAGAGAGAGAGAGAGAGAGAGAGAGAGAGAGAGAGAGAGAGAGAGAGAGAGAGAGAGCGGTGATGTGAGGTGATACATTGGATGAGATAAGGGGATATGTCAGTGCCTGTGCCTCGAGAAGATATTGATCGCATCGCCTTCACCTCTTTTTTTTTTTTTTTTATTCCATGTTGGCTTTTCACCGGAATTTCTGGGCTAAAGGGGATACTTTTTGGGTACCTCCTATCTCAAAGCCCACCCGCTAGGAAACCGTTGCCCCGAGTGAGGAAGCAGTAGCAGCAGCAGTAGTAGCAGTAGTAGCAGTAGTAGCAGCAGCAGCAGTAGTAGTAGTAGTAGTAGTAGTAATAGTAGTAGTAGTAGTAGTAATAGTTGTAGTAGTAATAATAGTAGTTGTAGCAACAGTAGTAGTAGTAATAGTAGTAGTAGTAGCAGTAGCAGTAGCAGTAGCAGTAGCAGTAGCAGTAGCAGTAGCAGTAGTAGTAGTAGTAGCAGTAGTAGTGGTAGTGGCATATGTAGTAGTAGCAGCAGTATCAATACTAAAGACAACCCATGAAAAGAGTAACAAAAATCAAAATATTAAAAATAAAAGGGCAGACCCAGAGAGTGAGAAGTAAAAGGCACGTTGGAGAGTGTCGGTACAAAGGCTACACTCTACTAACAGCTCAAAGTCAAGGTCTTTTTCTCACCTTCCTTCAATCCTCCAAGTCCTCACATCTGCTGACAAATATCTTACAAACCTAGATAATAGCACCAGGACCCTTCACGCCATTCCCTCTCCTCACAACACTGCATGGACAACCCAAAGATTCAAAGTAAACAAGAGAAGTTAAAACAAAGATAAGTCGTCTTCTGACCACTACCATACGCAAATACCTCATGCCATCACCTTTCCTTGCAGAGACAGACAGCAGGGATCCATAGCGTACCAGTGGAGTTAAGAGTAAGAGAAGCTGCTTGGTTAAGAAAAAAGAGGTAAACATAGTGGAGGTGAATACACTCGATTATAAAGAAAGCACGACTGTACAAAAACATTCAATACACGTGTCGAGGCTCCAAGGCAAATGTACGTATAGGCGGCATCAGCAGTTCATGGCGTTGATTGTTTGATTGATTGATTGATTGTGTATTGCCCTTTATGCTATTACACAATAAGTTTAATAACACAGTTTGTAAAGGTAGTGAGTGTACGTATAACACATTCAGAGAAGTTGGGATGGAGTTCAAGGCAAAGAGGTTACAAGTTTATTCACGATTATTTCCACTCTTAGCATCTTCATAAGGAGGCGGCGCTGGCGAAGCTGATAAGGTGGTGAGCGTGGGATCGGTCAGACGTCAGCTCGTAGGCTCCAATCCCATTTGTTGAGTGGTTTAAAGTTACTTACATGTCACCAAAGATGCGCTTGGGTGGTGATATGGGCCCTTATATGGATACTACTATAAATAAAATTGCCTGCGCCACTAATGGGTGGAAACTGAACAGCGTTTCCTATACATACTCTTCAAGTATAGCTACAGGCGCTATATAGGCCATAGTGTAAAAAAAAAAAAAAAACTTGAATAATGGACAAGTAAGAGAACTGGTCTTTTAAGATAAACTAGAATTGCGCTCTAAGTTAGTGAAACAAGGAAGCAAAGGTTGAGAGAGATAACAGCAGAGAATAATATAAACATTGCAACATCCTTTCTGTTCTCTTATCATTACTACTTATACACAATGACAGAAATCAGTCAGATAAAACACTGGAAGGTTCAACTTAATCCTTACAGCGCCCTCTCTGTCCCACTATCATCCACCATGGATATATTCGAAAGTGGTCACAAACAACTGGAGAAATATTAACCAATGTCCTGCAGTGCTCTCTTGGTCCCCGCGTCACTGATGTTTTTGATATGCACGAAGGGTTCTGGCCAGTGGATACAGAAAGGTAGAAAAGGCTCACTAAGGTGCCAGTCCCTAAAGAACACCGATAAAAAGGGTATTCAAAATTGGAGAAGTGTCTGGAGAGCTCCCTCTTGAAAGGCAACAGATACAGAGTGAACTAGGAGGGATAACAGAAGGTTCGCATTGCACCAGCTGTCCCGCCATCATGAACCACGTGTGTACTGAAAAAGACACGCTAGGAAAGTACTGGAGATAGGTCAATAGTAAGCCTCCAGTGCCACATCTCTCTCTCTCTCTCTCTCTCTCTCTCTCTCTCTCTCTCTCTCTCTCTCTCTCTCTCTCTCTCTCTCTCTCTCTCTCTCTCTCTCTCTCTCTCTCTCTCTCTCTCTCTCTCTCTCTCTCTCTCTCTCTCTCTCTCTCTCTCTCTCTCTCTCTCTCTCTCTCTCTCTCTCTCTCTCTCCTCACACTGAATGTACTGCATGTGCTTTTTCTTCCCCTGCAGAATTTTCATCGCGGCCTCAGCAGGTGTCTTTCTTCCTAGTTCTTGGAGCATGACGGAGAGCAAACGTTAGAAATTAATCTGCAACGCAATGGAAGCAAAATAAATGACCAAAAGAGTATCAGTATTTCTTTCTTTAAATTCTTCCCACAACTGACACTTTCTTCTCCAGCCGCATTTTCGACTCGCCCCATGCAAGACGATATTAATTAATTGCTATGTATATTCCTCGAGTCTGGATTCTTCATTTGGTGCGAAGAAATGTGTAATTAATCTGCGGGACTTGAAAGACAGACGAGGAGGAGGAGGAGGAAGAAGAGGAAGAGGAGGAGGAGCGGGAAGCAAAGAATCTCGCCTTCAAAGTGAGAGGAAGAGAGCAAACCAAGATATCCAATTATCTTTGTTCTCATCTCCTTTGTGGTTACTGGGTTGCTGCTCCCTTGCCCTAATGTTTTGCTTTATCTTTATGCTCTGCCTCGCCCTTCCCACTTCTCTCTCTCTCTCTCTCTCTCTCTCTCTCTCTCTCTCTCTCTCTCTCTCTCTCTTTAAAAACCTCACAGAAATTTCCACAAACAAACGGTGCCATGGAAGTGAACGGGAAAAGCGTCGGTCTGGTGTACAGTTTCTATATATCCTTCCACTTTATCCCTCCAATCAATAAGCAGGGAATGTAGAGGAGCGGCGCGTGCTGGTAGTGTTGTTA
The DNA here is from genome assembly GCF_017591435.1 of Portunus trituberculatus. NCBI lineage: Eukaryota > Metazoa > Arthropoda > Malacostraca > Decapoda > Portunidae > Portunus > Portunus trituberculatus. The sequence continues at coordinate 1,478,588 of NC_059293.1, forward strand.
TCGAGATGGTGTGACTCTGTTGGTGTTTCCTAGTGGCATTGGTCGTCCAGGCGAGGAGTTAAAGCCACACAGAGAAGAACTGAACACCACTGAACCACTGAAAGCAGGATGGACTGTGCTACGATGAAGGAAACAGAATAAAATAAAGAAATAATGATAGTTTCCAGTGAAAATATCAAAATGGGGAAGTCCTGTATTGAGAGATTAGAAGAATAGAGATATGCTCTTCTTCCTCTGAAAGAATAAAGAAAGTAGTTCATTTTTTTATTATGTTATGGCCTATAGCGCCTGTAGGCATACTTGTAGAGTATATGTGGGAAATGCTGTTCACCTTCCGCCTATTAGTGGCGCAGGCAATTTTACGTATAGTGGTATCCATATCACCACCCAAGCGCATCTTTGGTGTAATCACCTAGAATCTGGGTATCATGGTGACATGTAGGTAACTTTAAACCACTTGACAAATGGCATAGCTTCAAAGCGGTGTGTGGTGGGATTCGAACCTACACGTGGACGTCTGACCGATCCCGCGCACACCAATCGTATCCACTACGCCACCGCCTCCCTATATTGAGAGAAAAAAAAAAATGCTCAGCTGAAAGAAGGAAAATGGAGAAGAGTTTTACTGAATGAAATGCGATACGGTGAAAGAAAGGGAAGCACATGTGGGCCAAGGATATAATTAAGAAAATGTTCCTCTGAAAGAAGGAAAGTTACATAGGAGTTCCACAGAAAGAAAATGTAGTCTAATGAAAGAACATAACTCCCTTCAATACTAAGACGTATTTTTATCATGATTGCTGAGTATGACTAAATGATCTTACTTGTATTAGGAAGGGATTATATAGGTCAGAAGATTAATGGCCACAGTCTTCACTACCCCCTTCAACACTGAGACACATTTTTTACCATGATCTTTGGGTATGACCAGATGACTTTACTTGCATTCGGAAGGGTCTATGGAGGTCAGAAGATTAATGGCCACAGTATTCACTATTTTAATCCCCCACATGAGTTTCTGAAGCTTTATAAAATCACTAAATAGTATGAATGAATGAGAAAGCGCGGAATGGTACTGAAGCGGATAAATAGAAATAGAAGAAGCTGTAGAAAAGAACAAAGGGATGTGAATGTGATCTATTAAAAAAATAAATACATGGACTGGGAGGAAAGAGAGATGAGAACTTAACACAATGAAGACCATTCGCGATCTAATTAAACACAATATCTGATCTAATAAATAACATGTGATCTAATGAGAGGAAAAGAAAGTGACTCAATAAAAGAGAAAAGGAAATATGTGATGTAATTAGAGAGAAGAAAGTGATGGAATGAAATTAATGGAGCATGTGAACCGGTGGAGGAAAAGGTAACGACTCAATGGAAAACAAACACGTGAACTAATGATAGAAATGATTCAATGAAGGAAAAAAAAAAGTGATTGAATAAAAAGAAAAAAAATGTCATCCCATGAGAGAAGGACAAACATGAGACCAGAAAGGGAAAAAAAACACACATAACTCAATGAAAGAAACAATTATGTGATACAATAAATAAATTAAAAAAAAACACGAAAAAAATGCTGATAAAAAGAGGGAAGAAAATCAAGAGAAATAAGTAATTCAATAAAGGAAAAAAAATAAGCGATTTAATAAAAGAAAAAAAATGTGATCCCAGGAAAGAAGGACAAACGTGAGACCAGAAAGAAAATAAAAACACATAATTCAATGAAAGAAACAATTATTTCATACAATAAATTAAAAAAAAGCAAAGAAAATGTTGATAAAAATAGGGGAAAAAATAAAGAGATGTGCTTCACTGGACGAAAAAGACGAAAAAGTCTAGATTCAAGAAAAAAAAAATGCTTCAGTGAACGAAAATTGTGAAAGGAGTCGTAAAAAAAAGAAAAATGTGCTTCACTGAACGAAAAAGACGAAAAAGTCTAAATTCAAGAAAAAAAAATCAAGAAAAATATGCTTCACTGAACGAAAATTGCGCAGTCGAAAAATAAGGAAAAAAAAACCAAGAAAACATTTGCTTCACTGAACGAAAAAGACGAAAAAGTCTAAATTCAAGAAAAAGAATCAAGAAAAAATATGCTTCACTGAACGAAAATTGCGCAGTCGAAAAATAAGAAAAAAAAAAAAACGAAAACATTTGCTTCACTGAACGAAAAAGATGAAAAAGTCAAATTTCGTAGAAAAAAAAATCAAGAAAAATGTGCTTCACTGAACGAAAAGTGTGAAAGGAGTCGAAAATTAAGAAATAACGAAGAAAACATTTGCTTCACTTAACGAAAATAAAAAAAAAGGTAAAAAGAGTCAAAATTTTGTCAACTAAAACAACAAAAAAAAAAAAAATCCCCTGAAATAGAAAAAGAAAGATGGATGAAAAAGAGTAAAAATTTGGTCCTTAAGATAAAAAAAAAGAAAAAAATCCTCCCTTGAAATGGAAAAAAAAAAAGATGGATGTGCTGCACTAACATAAAATTTTCCACTGAACAAAGACAAAGAAATGGTGCGCTGTACTTTAAAGGGAAAAATATGTGTCACTGAAAGAGCAACAGTGTGATCTGATGGATAAATAAAAAAAATGGTTCGTTACATACACCATACAGGATGCACTTTTACCTTCTAGTATTCATATTTCACACACACACACACACACACACACACACACACACACACACACACACACACACACACACACACACACACACACACACACACACACATAGACAGACAGACAGACAGACAGACAGACAGACAGACAGACAGACAGACAGACAGACACACACACACACACACACACACACACACACACCGCGTAGTGTAGTGGTTAGCATGCTTGACTCACAATCGAGAGGGTCCGGGTTCAAGTCCCGGAAAGCGGCGAGGCTAATGGGCAAGCCTCTTAAAATGTAACCCCTGTTCACCTAGTAGTAAATAGGCACGGGATATAACTCGAGGGGTTGTGGCCTCGCTTTCCCGGTGTGTGGAGTGTGGTGTGGTCTCAGTCCTACCTGATGATCGGTCACTACGAGCTCTGAGCTCTTTCCGTAGGGGAAAGACTGGCTGGGTGACACCAGACGACCGTGGTGAATAACACACACACACACACACACACACACACACACACACACACACACACACACACACACACACACACACACACACACACACACACACACACACACACACACACACACACACAGAGAGAGAGAGAGAGAGAGAGAGAGAGAGAGAGAGAGAGAGAGAGAGAGAGAGAGAGAGAGAGAGAGAGAGAGAGAGAGAGAGAGAGAGAGAGAGAGAGAGAGAGAGAGAGAGAGAGAGAGAGAGAGAGAGAGAGAGAGAGAGAGAGAGAGAGAGAGATTAACCACAATACCATTATGAATCATATCACACACTCCAAAGAAGACAATAGAGAAAATGAAATAAAATAGTTTTGCTTCTTAGTGTCTCCCTTCACCACCACACAGCCTTGTATCATGCATCCACTGTATAGATTAGATACTAATACAAAATCTTAAAGTCATCCTGAACTCATGTAGCTGCAAAGTCCATTAAAACGTCCCTGTCATTTACGAGTACTTTCATCAAGGCAGAAAAGTGAGCTCACAGATATTAAGGTATTTAGTTTCAGCATCATTATCAGTCAATACAGTACTTGAAAGCGTTTTCATTTTTATTCTGGTTACTATTTGGTGATTTTATACAGCTTCAGACACTTATGTGGGAAATTGTGAAGACTTTGGCCATTAATCTTCTGATCTCTATAGATCCTTCCTAATGTAAATAAAATCGTCTAATCACACGAACAATTCATGATAAAAAATGCGTTCCAGTACTGAAGAGGTTAAAATCGGATATGTAATTGCTGCAACAATGATAATTTGAAAAGAATATCGAGATAAGTCATTTAGTCAGTGCAAAATCAACACTTGCCACACGCGACCCCATTAGCCCATACAGTACTAGAAAGTGTTTTCATTTTTAGTCTGGTTACTATTTGGTGATTTTATACAGCGTCAGACACTTATGTGGGGGATTAAAATAGCGAAGACTCTGGCCATTAATCTTCTGATCTCCATAGATCCTTCCTAATGTAAATAAAATCGTCTAATCACACGAACAATTCATGATAAAAATTGCGTTCCAGTACTGAAGGGGATAAATTTGTAATTGCTGCAACATTGATAATTTGAAAAGAATGTTGATGTAAGTCATTCAGTCAGTACATAATCAACACTTGCCACACGTGACCCTGAGTTCTGTCGCCGATTCTTTCAGCTGGCACGTCACTGTCTAAAGTTCCATTTACAAATATAATGGAACAAAAGAGGAAACAAGGAACACCTGCTTACATTCGCTCTTCCTCCTTTTACGTATGCTTAACATGGAATTTGGATTTTGAGGATTAATACAAGCATAATTCATCAATATTTCACTAACATGTATATAAATAAAGAGAAGAATATTCCTGTTACCGAGAGGGGATAAAAATAACTGTTTTTATTCGTGCATCCTCCTTTTACACATGAAAGTCAGTCACATAGCTCAACACGGAGTTTGGATTTTGAAGGTTGAGTGTGAAACAAATTGATAGATAAATAAATAGATAGATACATAAATAGAATGACAGTGATAGATAAATATATTGAGTTTTGATTTGACTGATAGATAGATTAAGTTGAGTTTTGATTTGATTGATAGGAGAGATAGATAGATAAATTAAGTTGTTTGATTTGATTGATAGGAGATAGATAGATTAAGTTGAGTTTTGATTTGATTGATAAGAGAGATAGACAGATTAAGTTGAGTTTGATTTGATTGATAGACAGATTAAGTTAAGTTTTGGTGTAATCCTTCAAATTTTTCACTAACATGTATATAAATCGAGAAAAAAAATCCTGTTACATACATTATAAAAGAAACATTTCTCTAAACAACTTTACTGACAAACAAAACGCCAATACCAGTGGAATGATGGCAGTGGTTATGTATACTTCAACACATTTATCCCTTTCTTTTGACTAACTCTCTCGGACCTGCAAGGGGACTGGCCTCTTAGCGGACCTTTTTTTTATTTTTCGTTTTATGTTGCCCTTCGCCAATTTTTCCCATCTTACATAAAAAAAAAATGGCACAAAATAAGCAATTTCTAAGAGTGTACATCGAAAAAAAGAGACGCACTGTTACAAATACTATGGATAAAGAAAGTGCGTAAAGGAATGCAAGTTATATACAAGTTGTTAAGAATGCAAGTTATATTCAAAATCAAAGACATTCTGTGACATCCATCTAGTTTGAATGATAAAACAAAAAAAAATGTTGATAAACAAGAAAAGTAATGAACACAATAATGGTAAACAAATAAATCCCTAATAGAAGACTTGAGTATGATCAAAAGAAAGCACTGAGGCTACCAGAATTTTCACCACAATCATCATCATCAGTCAGTCAGTCAGTCAGTCAGTCAGTCAGTCAGTCAGTCAGTCAGTCAGTCAGTCAGTCAGTCAGTCTCTCTCTCTCTCTCTCTCTCTCTCTCTCTCTCTCTCTCTCTCTCTCTCTCTCCATCAGCACTGGGACAAACTTTAGCGGCAGTCACACCATTGCCACTTTGATCACAGACACTGCCCTGATGCTTCCCTCTCAGCCCTCACCAACCCTCCCCTCTCCACTCCCCACACACACACACCGGGGCACAGCGAGGCGTCATAACCGTTTGGTATCGACAAGCGGCCATTCGCGTCTGACAAAAACAGCCATCCCATGCATTGCGAGAGTCGTACAGTCAGTCAGTAATTCGTACCTCTTTGTCCTTTGTTTTCTTTCTTTGTCTTCCGTGTCTGGCAAGTTAGTCTGGTTATTATTATTATTAGTAGTATTTTTTTCTTTTGTTGTGTGTGTTTGTGTATCATCATGCTTGTTTTTCTGTTTTTTTTCTTTTGTTTTGTGTGTTTGTGTATCTCTCTGCTTGTGTTTTTTCTGTTTTTTTTTTCTCTCTTTTTTTTCTTTCAGTCTGAATTGGTTTGTTTTTCTTTTTTTTTGTGTGTTATTTTTTTGTGTTTTTAATTTTTGTTTATTTTGTCTTCCTGTCGGTCTTTTCGCTTGCATGTTTGTGTTTTTGCAACTCTCTCTCTCTCTCTCTCTCTCTCTCTCTCTCTCTCTCTCTCTCTCTCTCTCTCTCTCTCTCTCTCTCTCTCTCTCTCTCTCTCTCTCTCTCTCTCATATTCCTTCATTACACAACCATGAATTACTATCTCTCCTTGTCCTTCCACGTCTCCCAGCAACGCCTTCCCCCCCTCTCTCTCTCTCTCTCTCTCTCTCTCTCTCTCTCTCTCTCTGGCTGTCTGTCTCTCATTCCTTCATATCCCTCGCGTTCCCAGAGCAGGTTTTGTCTCTTATTATTTTCTCCCCAAGTTAACTCCTAACTTGTTTGCCGCATTGAAAAAAAGGAATCCCCAACACATAGTAATTGCATTAAGAAATTTCATGAGTCTGAACCTGCAGGCTATGTGTGTGTGTGTGTGTGTGTGTGTGTGTGTGTGTGTGTGTGTGTGTGTGTGTGTGTGTGTGTGTGTGTGTGTGTGTGTGTGTGTGTGTGTGTAATAATGTTTCGTCTTTCTCGTAACATTGCGTCAAGTTCATATGCTCTTTCTTGCATGAATATTCCGCCTTTGATTACAGCCTTAAGACCACTGGGTATATACGCACACACACACACACACACACACACACTTCAGCCTCACCAGACACAAGGTCATTTGTTACTGCAATGTATCTCTGGAATCTTGAAATGCTGGAGTAAATTGAACCTTGTGTAGCTGATCAAGTTGTACTAAGCCCACCTGTGGTAATAACAATAACACTACGAACATAATGCTGTCATGAAAAGAGCGTGATAATGAGCCATATTACACAGAGACAATTCATAGCGAGAAAAGGAAACGTGTAGAGGAATTGATTATCACGTTTACCTTCATTGTAAAACGTCACAGGTAAACAGTCTTAACATACCACAGATATCGCCATTAAGTTTTAACTCCTCTGATAAGCTGAGGAACTGATAAAATATGACAATGTATAGATTCTAAGGAGTTCAGGAGATTCATGGCAGACGGGTGGAAATCTATGAACCATTTCATTGGCTGCTATGTACCATCGCTGGCTGCTTCGTGTACCATCCCTAGCTGCTTCGTGTACCATCTCTGTCTGCTATGTATACGGACGGGACACGCAAAGCAGTGAAAGTGGGTACGAAAGGCTACTTGACTTTGCACCAAGACTGTATAATGTTCATTTCACATCTGTTTCTTTGTGTCTGTGTGTGGAATCGAGGGTTGGTCTCATCACTGTTTACTGAAAGAGGTGCCTGACTTGCGTACCTTTTGCTTTCTTTTCATACCAGTTGTTTTCTGTATCTGTTTTCGTCCTCGTATGCAGAGTGGAGGGATTGTTATACTTAGAAAAAAACTGTGTGTGACGGTCAAACTCACGTACCTCGCATTTCTTTCTTATATCCATGTCACTTCTCTCAGGTGGTAGCGAGACTGACTGCAATGTAAAGAAGTACTGGTTTCCAATTCTGGTCACGGCTCCGATGTTTCTGGGACGTTTGCTCGTTCTCAAGTTTACTCAACCTTGAAATGGTTACGGGACAGTAATGAGTGGGGACTTGGAGACGGTGGGCAAGGAGTTGGCCACCCTCCTCCTTATGGCGAGGTCCAGAGAGGGAGACATTACTCGTAACACTCCACTGCTAACGTACAAGATTAAATACGACACCCTTTTGTTAATTTCTCCCGAGACTTGACGAAATTTTAGCTTTCCTCGCTCTTCTATTACACTCCCCTTATTAATTTGGTTTGTGTTCCGTACAGAGATGTTGTGTGTTAATTGCTTTATTGTTAAGCTTTGCCTTTCAGTGATCAGGCAGCCAGGAAGCTATCAAAGGTTATTACGGAAATTTATAGAAGGGGTCACAGTTAGAAATAAGAAGGCATGATTTATATAGAAACTGCTACGTGTAACCGTTGTCTAGCTTTTTCATGCCTTTTTATGCTCTGGCTGTTTTTTAAATAGTGTCATGCATGTGATATAATAACACCGATGCTATTGACAAGATATCAAAGGTCAGTAGCAATAAAAGTAAAAGTAAACGATTCAATCTTGACTAATCAGATCATTTGGCTCTCAAACAAAGTAGTAGATGGCTGGGAAAAACCCGGTAATCAGGTTGTTAGTAGCTGGTCAAAGGATGTTAAAGGAATGTTAGTCAGGTGGATGTAAGCAAGTACAGCCGTGTCTAACCCTGGTGGCATCGTGGAACATTTTTTGTACCCCTTTATTCTGATATCCTTTAATTTACACATTCACTGATTTATTCTCTCTCTACTCGTTCCAATGAATAATCTAATATGACTTATAATATAAAACTCTAATCTTTTCCATACCGTTTCCAATCTAAAATCATTCCCCCACCTACTCACACATTCCCTAAATCTCACTCTGGATAAGTCACTGGTCGGAAGTCGTGTCCCCGCAGCTCAGCACTCATTTTACAGCACATGTTAATGGGATGCTAAACTATTTCACTTCCCTCTCACCTGCAGCTACTACCTGAAGACTACCACGTTAACCAGATGCAAGCCACCCAAGCGACTGCACTTGCTTACCGTGACGAGAAGGGTAGAAAGCAAGACACGGGGAACCGAAGCACAAGGAGAGGGTAAAAGTTAGCGGGCGAAAGAAATAATGGAGACTAAGATAGATAATAATGTACATGATTCAATTAAGGATGCATTGTCAATAAGATGAAGGAAGGGAGATGCAGGGGCTGCGTCATGAAGTGTGAGGCAATTACCAAGAAACCAAGGGACATAACAGAGAGAGATAGAGAGAGAGAGAGAGAGAGAGAGAGAGAGAGAGAGAGAGAGAGAGAGAGAGAGAGAGAGAGAGAGAGAGAGAGAGAGAGAGAGAGAGAGAGAGAGAGAGAGAGAGAGAGAGAGAGAGAGAGAGAGAGAGAGAGAGAGAGAGAGAGAGAGAGAGAGAGAGAGAGAGAGACAGAGAGAGAGAGAGAGACAGAACGGAGACACTCGCATAATAAAGACGTTCCCAAATAAGAAAGAAGCGAAGACTCAATACGTTATCAGCCTGGGATCCTTTGAAACTTCCCCGAGCACCTCCATCCCCCGCAACGATGCACCGTCACCACACAAAGGCCACCACATGATACACGCTTCCAACCAACACCTGTAATTCCTTCCGGCTCTGTTTGTTCTGGGAAGTATATTAAGAAACTCGAGGCGCTTCTCATTGCTTGGTATTCAGCGCCTCGACAGAGTGTGATGGGGACTGTTATTCATTCACGTGTTTCTTGCATCATGGGAGTCTTTTATTTGTTATCTGTGCGCAGGAATGGAGGAGTGATTAGGACTTGTATGTGATGTGTGTGTGTGTGTGTGTGTGTGTGTGTGTGTGTGTGTGTGTGTGTGTGTGTGTGTGTGTGTGTGTGTGTGTGGTAATAATAGCTGTCGTGTGGGTCTTAATGCTTGACAGAACTAGTTAGCCATCCATGTGTTCCTTACTATGTGTTTGTTTGTTTTTTCTGTCGTTATCATTAGTTGTTGTAAATGATGCAGTGTGTATTGGACTACATATTACGTGCCACAGGAAATGATGCTCGTTGTTCAGTTCTTTACAGGGAATTTGGCTTGTTTCTTCCATCATGGGACTTATTATTTGTGGGCAGGATTGGAAAAATGATCAAGAAACAAGAATACTGTGCTGTGTAGTGCATGAGGTGCGTGGATTAAAAATACATGATATTCCACAAAATTCATGATAGTGAAATTCTGTAGTGTGAGAAAAGCAGCAACTCATAAAGGTGGGTCTTTGTAACGTGGATAATCTTTGTTATTTATGAAAGAATGTTTGGTGATTTGAATCGATGTAGAGTGTAGTGAACTTTGTCTTAACTGTCATTGGGAACAAGGTGCTGGAAATTCAGTCTTACAATAAAACAATTACTCAATGAAGATTTAAGGGAACGTCTATCTTTTATAAGACTTGAAAATAATGCAGTATTTACTAAAGGTATCGCGTGCATAACAGTTAGATGACATGTATGTATCAGATCTGCTGTTGGAGCGTTAATGGAAACAGTAAAAAGGAGATCATATTTTCAATGATTGGAGAGCAATATCTGAATGTATGAATATATGAATGACGCCAGCAGACCAGTGTGCTGTGGACTGGCGTGCACAATACAAGAGTCACTGCTGAATACGTTGCTTCCTTTATGGATTGTTAATCACTCAATTATCGGATAAACAACAACTTCATTTAAGATTCATGAATAACATGCATATACAAATACTGAGTCACACAATTCTAAGAAAACGTGGAATATATCAAATGCTAACTGCAATGGACCTTTAATTACTCATTTATATGGTAGAGATGAAAATTACTCTTACTTTTCTCATTTTTTATTCTATGTAAATTTAAGTACCATCTAAAGAACTACTGAAGCAGTGTGAATGTCGAGTACTTGAATAGTGACCCATTTAACCACAATGTCAAACTTCCATGCCATAAGATCTGTGGCACAATGAACACAAAGGGAGATGATCAAACACCTGTACAAGAATCATTCATTGTAACTGTCACTTGTCGGCTCATATGTGTAATACCTTTCACTTGACCAGTCTATGTTATCAGACCTTGCTGTGGAAGTACGTATGTGACCAGCTGTGTTATCCCTGAGCTACTACGGTGCATAAGGATGGTCCTCGAAACTCTCCCTTCCCACCACCGGCCATATTCAGAAACGCCTTGCTCTCTCAACATGATACTTTCCCAAGCAACAGAGACGACTAGCTAGGTTTTCAAGACAGTTCCTCCTTTAAACAAACTATAAATCTTGCCAGTCCATCACCAGAACCATACAAACACCCTTAAAAATAAGCGTATCTTCAGCTAGAGCCTTTGGAAAGCAGTGATGGTGCGAGTGCAAAGCGTTTCAGAATACAGGACAGAGAGTGTGAATGACGTGTGCGTGTGTGTGTGTGAGTGTGTGCTTATTGGTCTGTGTCGCATCGTGTGGGGTTGTCGGTCTGGTACATAAATTGATAGCTTTTTTTATCTATTCTAGTTTCCTTAACCATACCTTCCTACCAGACAGCTATAACATTGTAACACTCATACACTATACAACGTTTTCTTCATCATCAGTTAACTAGAGGCTACCAGTGTTGCGTTTATAGACTATTCACTACCTGTTATTCATTTCTCTCTAGTCAGAAATCATCATTGTCCTAATCACATGCGCTGACCAACATCCAAAACACGCTCGTCTCTCAGCTACCATTCCCGCTTCAATGTGCTGAGTGTGTAAATGGATTTCTACT